>NW_026652281.1:26963543-27101278 GCF_009828535.3 Hylobates moloch
GTGACCACGTTTGTCTCAGTCAGCATGCAGTCTGTGCATTTCCTCTTTTATAAGCTTTGAGAAACTATGTATGCACCTTCTCATTCTAGGGGCTTTATAATTTAAATTAATATACTGAAATCTATGAAAAGTCTTAAAAAAACCCGGTTTTATTCAACTAAGCTGTCCTAGCATGTCCCAAATTTATTTGACTATGCCATATCTATTTTTATTGTGGAATCTATTACTTTCAGCTGATTTCTTATTTTGTGAAGCTCATTGAGAAATGGTGCCTCACATGGGATGGCATCGTAATTGACCAAAAAGTGTTTAATGAAATAACAAAAACAAATTACACCTACCCATTTTTGAAGGGCTTTACTGCTGCTCATTGAATATGCACCTCTTATATTGTTTGAGTGGGAGGAGTAAGAATATTTTTTAGACATTTTCCACTTTGCTTTATTGAAGTCATCTAGCCCTGAGAGAAAACACATAATGAATAGTTGTAATTCCATAATTTTCAAAGACTATTTAAAAAACAAACTAGGGGAAAGAGATGATGAAACTAGTTTTGGAAACTGAAATTATCTTGTGTACTGCCTGAAACAGTTATTGGTGGTGGAGTTCAGATTAGCATTCAGGTCTTTTCCTAGTTTGAAGTGTTAAGTGGAATTATGTAGCAGTGTGCAAAATCTTTAACCGCAAATCAGACTTTGTTAAAAATTTCACACTGGGTATGAAAGAGATTTAACTTTAAAAATAGATCAACAGGGTAACCTGACTTCTTGTTGAGGGAAAGTGTTGCTATTCCCAGAGCCCCTGCAAATAATCTGTTCCTTGGATTACCTAGAAACAATTTAAAAGCAATCAGATAATGTGATGAAGTGTTTAGTGAGCTGTAGCTAATTCCTACTTACGTCCAACTGAGCTGCAAACGTGATCTGTGTAAAGATGGATTTTGTGGCTTTGTGAAATATTTGTGATAAGGGGAGGCAGCATATTCTTATATAATTTTACACCGGATGTCATTTAGTTATTATCTTTCTTTTGACTTTTTTCCTCTTGTCCTATATTTCCAATATTCTATGATTCCTGCCCCCACACACAAGAAAGTCAAACTCAATTTGAATAATGTGCTTAAGTGAGAGATGGAAGTGGGGAGCGAGAAAGAGAGATAGAGGAGGTTGAGAGGTTATTACTTTTATTATTAAAACTATGTTTAAGAGAGGGCAAACATTAAGAGTATGTTATAGGTTAGCAGAAACAACAGGTGCTTAAAGTTCGTACTTTAACATAGTTAAAGTTGTACGTATAATTATAAAAACCCAATTGCGTACTCAGAATATGGACTTGTCTCAAGGCATAAGATTTTCATAAAAATATTTAGCTTAAATACCACTGGGAATAATTTGCTGTGCATATTTTCTTCTTTTTGTGCATATGTTTCTATTTTCCCATTATTAAATGTTAAAATTCATGACAGGGATCATTTCTGATGGACTCGATTTTTCAACTCTATTTTATAAGTGAAAAAACTTCATATAAAGACTTTTAAAGAAAATATTCTCAAAGATAAAATGTACTGTAGCAGAATGAGGAAGAAAAAAATTCATCTCTATTTATGGTTAATAGGATTTGCCTTAGACTTTCTATGGTTATCAAAATGAAGATTTACTTTCCAAGGCTAAGAATTCATAGAGAAGCAAACAATTGAGTAGAGTAGTCAGAATTTTTAAGGGATTATTTTTTCCAGTGAGTATTATTGAGGGTGGAAAATGGGGTGTGGAGAACTTATTGTTGAGCATGGTTTATACAGGACTTGACAAATAAAGATGATTTGTCTTTATTTGTCTTTTTGAGGTTTGGAGTTGGAGGTTTCACAACTGAACTGAGAGACAGGTAAAGAGAAGTATTTTGTTATATTTCCCTTGTCCATAACTCATTTGATAACATCAGTGTAGCCCATCAATGATGTATGTGTGGAGCATGGGTAGAAAAATAAATGTGTATATTTAAACTGTGATACTTCCCTTTATATACATATTATAAATAGCATTTTTTCTATGGATCATTTTGATGCTATTTCTAAAAGAATTTCAGAAATGTTAAAATGCAAATTATGACTGTTTAATTTCAAAGATAGAAGTAAGACTTAAACAAGTCAAATAGAGGAAATCACTTTTCACATGGCTCAGTGTGAAATAGTCTTTGCCACTCAGTTTTGGTCTTTTGAATTCAACTTTGCAGGGCATTATAATTCTTGTTTATGCATAGATGAGTTACAGCATTATTCTTTGTAAAGCAACTTTCCAATAGATTTGAGCATGACTTAGCATCTATATGGCTCATTAGGCCTCAGAAATGGAAGCAAAATATTGTTTCATGTATATTGCAGTATAATAAAAAGTAACTATGCTAGAATATAAACTTGGGGAAACTATTGATACATTCATTGACATTTATAAATGTGTGAGCTAATATTTTTTTCGATAAATGGATCAATGGAATCACATTTGAAAGTAACTTAGGCACAAACCACTAAATTCTCCATCTTGTTCCCCTGGCTTTTCCCTCTAGCTCAAATTTCATGTCCACATGAATGATTCTTAATAGCTCTAACTCTGCCCTCTCTTGAAAACATTGCACACATTAGCTTCTTCATTAACAGATAACACTAAAAGTACAAGAAAATTATATCATCAGCTTTTGATCATCTGCAGCATTGTAGCTTCTCATTCTGCGGCAGGACCTGAGAAATTTACTGTCACACATATCCTTTTATAAACACCATGAAAATCCCTATCAGAAGTAAATGTATCCCTATTTATATAAATAAGGAAACAATACAAAAAGATAAACTTCTCCCAAATCTATAACTAGTAATTATCAGGAATCAGTTTCAAATTTAGCTCTGATAGACTGTAAATGTCATATTTCCACTACACTGTGTTTCTTTCCAGTAGCAGCATTCAAATAATCTGTAAGAATCAATAATTTTATTTGATTCACAGCAAATCAGTATTAAATAACAATGCACTTCATTATAATGTTATCATGGTGGCTTTAAAGAATAAGACATTTTCCATGAGGGATAAATGTTATTTATTCTATTCTGCTTGGGGATACCTAATGAGTTCTGTATCTAACCACAATGGAAGATTAAGAATATTAATATCAAGACAATACGGAAATGTTGCAACAGCTGTCTGTCTCTGCTTTAGCATTAGCCTAGGCCAGCCCTGTTTATTAGAGCCATGGTAGTGGTCTAGATACTTCAAGCCTAGCATTATAAATTTGCTTATTTTCCTGCCTGTGACCTTGTCACTGGTCTAGAACTTTTTGAAAAGTTCTTTCTTTCTTTGGCTGGGTTCCAAGTTCTCTGCGATTTGCTAGATGGACAAAAGAGGCACTGGCCTGTCAACTTAGAGTTTATGCTGTAGGAGGATATACTACGTGTATATATATGCATCCACATGTATGTATTTTATACACATATGTGTATATGTATATGGATATATGTATACATATTTGCTTAAATGTTATGTGCTGTAAAATTAATTAGAACAGTTCATGAGAGACAATAAAGGTTAAGGATGTAATTTAGATGGGGTGGTTCTGGCAGTCATCATTTGAAGTAATATTCAGGCTGAAACCTGGAAGATGAGCAGGAATTAACTCAGTGAAATAGTTGGGAGAGGAAAGTTGTGTCTCCTTTAAAGATGTGACAGCAGACCAGTGTGTTTAGATCATAGTGAATGGGTCAGAGAATCATATGAGATAATATTGGAGAGGTGAGCTGGTTCAGATTATGTGATCATCTCAGCACCTTCAAACCCTTTGGATTTGGGTCTACGTATAGAAATATTGAGTGCAGCACACCAACATGGCACATGGATACATACGTAACAAACCTGCACATTGTGCACATGTACCCTAAAACTTAAAGTAAAATTTAAAAAAATAGCATTGGAGAGGCTATTAATAGGGAATCTATTTGCATTTTTAAAATAATACTCTGGCTGCTGCATAGGAGATGGATCCTAGAAAGCCAAAAGTGGGAATATTCATTAAGAAACTGTTGTATTGAGAATTCTAAAGGTATTACTGCCCTCAGCCAAGAAGACAGTAATAGAAATGAAGAGAGGTAGATAGGTGAAAGACATAGCAGATGTGGACATGAGCCAAGAATGACTCCCAGGTTTCTAATGTGACCAACCAGTAACTGCAAGTGTGTTTGGCATCGTGTAAAGGAAAAGCAGTTTTTAGTGTCGAGCATCAGTGACTCAATTTTGGACTTTTTCAGTTTGAGAAACCTGTGGAATACCAGAGGATGTCTCAACAAGACGGTCAAAATATATACCTGGAATTCAGAGAATAGGTCTGTACCAAGTTACCTGAGGGTAATTAGCTCATAGATGGTAGAAAATGTCACAGGAAAAATATCAAGTATGAAGCAACTGTAAGAAAATAAAAAAAGAAAAAGAAAAAAAAGAAAAAGAGAGACCCATGAGAAATCCTGAGGAATTCTAAATTTTAGTAATTTCACAAAGGAGAACTATAACTGCATTTCCTATTGAAGGAGAAAAAATAGGAGACACCAGTTTCATAGAAACTAAATGTTTCAATAAGGGGGAAATAAGTAAATGTGTCAAAACTTCTGTATGCTCTAGTCAAGAGTAGAACTGAAAAGGGTACCTGAGATTTGACAATAATAGAGTTCAGTGGCTGCAGGTAACAGAAAATCAACTGGAAGTGTTTTCAACAGTAAAGGAATTTATTCTCCCACATGACAAGAAGGTCAGTCAGAGCTGTTCTAAGATTGGTTTAGTCAATGGCACAATGAAGTAATCACCTTTCCTTTTTATAATTCTCACCACAGTGGCTTTGTCTTCAGGACAGATTCCAGACTGCAACACTTCCAGGTGGCATACCTAGACAAAACTGTCAGAAAAAAGAGATAATGTGGGATTTTGTGAGAATACCTTTCCCATGATCCCTTAGTAGTCTTAACACTCGGGTTACATTGACTAGAATTGCATCACATATCTATGCTTAGATCAATTGTGTAGGGTAATATAATCACTGAGACTGTTTTATGAAATTTAAGATTCACTCACTGGGGCTGAAGATTATTCTAGACTTCTCAGAAATGTCAGGAGGAGAGGGTATATATGAGCAAAATCATAGTTCTGTAAGAAAGGAGAGAGGGAGCAGATATATATGGGAAAGTAGTCAAAAGTATCTGCTACACACGAATACCTATGGTGAACTAACAATTTACCTTTGTTTGGAAAATCCCATTATATTTTATTATTCTCAGATTTAGATAGGATCATATATGTCATTTCATTTCATTATTTTACCCTGGATTCAACGGGTACAGGTTCAGGTTTGTTACATGGGTATATTGCCTGATGCTGAGATTTGGACTTCTAACAATACTTTTGTCTAAGTAATGAACATAGTACCCAATAGGTAGCTTTTCAGTACTTGATTCCTCTCCATCCCTACCTCCTTTAGAAATCCCCAGTGTTAGTTGTTCCCAACTTTGTGTCTATGTGTACTCAGTGTTTAGCACCTACTTACAAGTAAGAACATGTGGTACTTGGTTTTCTGTTACTAATGATTCGCTTAGGATAATGGCATCCAGCTGCAATCCCTGTTACTACAAAGAACATTATTTCATTCTTTTTTATGGCTGCATAGTATTTCATGGTTTATAGGTACCACATTCTCTTTATACAGTCTACCGTTTATGGGTGCCTGGGTGGATTCCATGTGTTTACAATTGTGAATAATGCTATGATAAATATTCAAATGCAGCTGGCTTTTTGGTAGAACAGTTTATTTTCCTTTTGCCCAGTATTGAGATTGCTGGGTCAAATAGTAATTCTATTTTAGTTATTCAAGAAACCTCCAAACTGCTTTCCACAGGGGCTGAAATAATGTGTGTTCCCACCAACAGTGTTTAAGTGTTCCCTTTTATCTGCAACCTCACCAATATCTGTTTTGTTTTTTACTTTTTTGGTGGGTATGGCGGGGACAGTGTTTTCAATTCTATTTATTTATTTTTTAACTTTTAGGTTCAGGGGAACACGTGCAGTTTTGTTATATAGATAAATTGCATGTCTGACTAGTGCGAGATTGTATCTCACTGTGGTTTTGATTTGCATCTCTGATAATTAGTAATATTGAGTATTTTTTTCATATGTTTGCTGCTTATATGTCTCCTTTTGGGAAACATCTGTTCATATTCTTTGCTCACTTTTTAAGGGGATTGTGTTTTGCTCATTGATTTGTTTAAGGCCCTTATATATTCTAGATGGCAGTTATTTGTTAATTCATAGTTTGCAAATATTTTCTACTATTCTGTAGGTTGTGTATTTACTCTTCTGATAGTCCCTTGTGCTGTGAAGAAGCTCTTTAGGTTCCAATTGTCAATTTTTGTTTTTGCGGCATTTGCTTCTGAAGATGTAGTCACAAATTATTTTGCCTAAGCCAATATTTAGAAGATAATTTCCTAGGTTTTCTTTCAGGATTTTTATATTTTGAGGTCTTACATTTAAGTGTTTAATCCATCTAAAGTTTATTTTTGTATATGGTCACAGGGGCTGAAATAACTTGTGTTCCCACACACAATGAATATCTGTTTCATTCTTCTGCCTGTGGTTAGCCAGTTTTCCCAGTGCCGTTTATTGAATAGGGTATCCTTTCTCGATTGCTTATTTTTGTTGACTGTGCCAAAGATCAGTTGATTATTGGTGTGTGGCTTTATTTTAGGGGTACCTATTCTGTTTTGTTGATCCGTATATCTATTTTTGTAACAGCAATATGCTGTTTTGGCTACTGTAGCCTTGTAATATAGTTTGAAGTTAGGTAATGTGGTGCCTCTGGCTTTATTCTTTTTGTATAGAATTGCCTTGGCTATTCCAACCATTTTGGTTCTATGTAAATTCTAGAGAAGTTTTTCCTAATTATGTGAAAAATGATGTTGGTAATTTGATAGGATAGTCTTAAATCTGTATATCATACTGGGTAGTATGAATATTTTAATGATACTGATTCTTCCAATCCATTGTCATGAAATGCTTTTTCATTTGTTTCTCATCTATGATTTCTTTCAGCAGTGTTTTGTAGTGCTCCTTGTATAGATCTTTTGCCTCCTTGGTGAGATGTATTCCTAGGTATTTTAGTTTGCTGTGGCTATTGCAAGTGGGATTATATTCTTGATTTTGTTTTCAACTTGAATAGTACTGATGCATAGAAATGCTACAGATTTTTGTGCACTGACTTTGTATCCTAAGACTTTACTGAAGTTGTTTATCAGTTCTAGGAGCCTTTGGGCAGAATGTTTAGGATTTTCTAGGTATAGAATCCTATCATCTGTGAAGAGGCATAATTTGAATTATTTTCTTCCTATTTGGATGCTTTTTATTTCTTCTTCTTGCCTGATTGCTCTGGCAAGAACTTCCAGTACTATATTGAATAAGACAGGTGAGACTGCCAAAATCCTATCTGTAGGTCACCAACATCAAAGACCAAAGGTAGATAAAACCACAAAGAAGAGAGAGAAACCACAGCAGCAAAGCTGAAAATTCTAAAAATCAGAGTGCTTCTTCTCCTCCAAAGGATCGTAGCTCCTCGCTATCAATGGAGCAAAGCTGGATGGAAAATGACTTTGATGAGCTGTCAGAAGTAGGCTTCAGAAGGTCAGTAATAATAAACTTCTCTTAGCTAAAGGAGCATGTTCGAAGCCATTGCAAGGAAGCTAAAAACCTTGAGAAAATGTTAGACGAACAGCTAACTAGAATAAAGAGTGTATAGAAGACCTTAAATGACGTGATGGAGCTGAAAACCATGGCATGAGAACTTCGTGATGCATGCACAAGCTCCAATAGCTGATTTGATCAAATGGAAGAAAGGATATCAGTGATTGAAGATCAAATTAATGAAATAAGGTAAGAAGACAAAGAGAAAAAAAGAGTAAAAAGAAATGAACAAATCCTCCAAGAAATATGGGACTATATGAAAAGACCAAATCTGTGTTTGATTGGTGTACCTGAAAGTGATGGGGAGAATAGAACGAAGTCAGAAAACACTCTTCAGGATGTTATCCAGGAGAACTTCCCCAACCTAGCAAGGCAGGCCAACATTCAAATTGAGGAAATACAGATAACACCACAAAGATACTCCTCTAGAAGAGCAACCCCAGGACAAATAATTGTCAGATTCACCAAGGTTGAAATGAAGGGAAAAATGTTAAGGGCAGCCAGAGAGATAGGTTGAGTTACTCACAGAGGGAAGCCCATCAGACTAAGGCGGACCTCTCAGCAGAAACCCTACAAGCCAGAAGAGAGTGCAGGCCAATATTCAGCATTCTTAAAAGAATTTTCAACTCAGAATTTCATATCCAGCCAAACTAAGCTTCATAAGTGAAGGAGAAATAAAATCCTTTACAGACAAGCAAAAGCTGAGAGATTTTGTCACCACCAGGCCTGCCCTACAAGAGCTCCTGAAGGAAACACTAAACATGGAAAGAAACAACCAGTAACTGCCACTGCAAAACCATGCCAAATTGTAAAGACCATCAATGCTATGAAGAAACTGCATCAATTAATGTGTAAAATAACCAGCTAACATCATAATGACAGGATCAAATTCACACATAACAATATTAACCTTAAATGTATAGGGCTAAATTCCCCAATTAAAAGACACAGACTGGCAAATTGGAGATGAAGGAAACAAAAAAAAAAAAAAAAAAAAAAAAAAAAAAAAAAAAAAAAACAGGTGTTGCAACTATCTCTGATAAAAAACGTAGAGACAAAGAAGGCCATTACATAATGGTAAAGGGATCAACTCAACAAGAAGAGCTAACTATCCTAAATATATATGCACCCAATACAGGAGCACCCAGATTCATAAAGCAAGTCCTTAGTGACCTACAAAGAGACTTAGACTCCCACACAATAATAATGGGAGACTTTAACACCCCACAGTCAACATTAGACAGATCAATGAGACAGAAGGTTAACAAGGATATTCAGGACTTGAACTCAGCTCTGCACCAAGCAGACCTAATAGACATGCACAGAATTCTCCACCCCAAATCAACAGAATATACATTCTTCTCAGCAGCACACCGCACTTACTCTAAAACTGATCACATAATTGGAAGTAAAGCACTCCTCAGCAAATGTAAAAGAACAGAAATCACAACAAACTGTCTGTAACACCACAGTGCAATCAAATTAGAACTCAGGATTAAGAAACTCACTGAAAACCACACAACTACATGGAAACTGAACAACCTGCTCCTGAATGACTACTGGGCAAATAACGAAACGAAGGCAGAAATAAAGATGTTCTGTGAAACCAATGACAGCAAAGACACAACATACCAGAATCTCTGGGTCACATTTAAAGCAGTATGTAGAGGGAAATTTATAGCACCAAATGCCCACAAGAGAAAGCAGGAAAGATAAAAAATTGACACCCTAACATAACAACTAAAAGAACTCAAAAAGCAAGAGCAAACAAATTCAAAAGCTAGCAAAAGGCAATAAATAACTAAGATCAGAGAAGAACTGAAAGAGATAGAGACACAAAAGACACTTGAAAAAATCAATGAATCCAGGAGCTGGTTTTTTAAAATGATCAACAAAATTTATCTGCTAGGAAGATTGATAAGAAAGGAGAGAAGAATCAAATAGATGCAATAAAAAATGATAAAGGGAATATTACCACTGATCCCACAGAAATACAAACTACCATCACAGAATACTATAAACACCTCTATGCAAATAAACTAGAAAATCTAGAAGAAATGGATAAATTCCTGGACACATACACCCTCCCAAGTCTAAACCAGGAAGAAGTTGAATCTCTGAATAGACCCATAACAGGCTTTTAAATTGAGGCAGTAATTAATAACCTACCAACCAAAAAAAGTCCAGATGGATTCACAGCCAAATTCTACTAGAGGTACAAAGAGAAGCTGGTACCATTCCTTCTGAAACTGTTCCAATCAACAGAAAAAGAGGGAATCCTCCCTAACTCATTTTATGAGGCCAGCATGATCCTGATACCAAAGCCTGGTAGAGACACAACAAAAAAATGAGAATTTTAGATGAATACCCCTGATGAACATCGATGTGAAAATCCTCAATAAAATATTGGCAAACAAAATCCAGCAGCACATCAAAAAGCTTATCCACCATGATCAGGTCAGCTTCATCCCTGGGATGCAAGGCTGGTTCAACATATGCAAATCAATAAATGTAATCTATCACGGAAACAGAACCAATGACAAAAAACACATGATTATCTCAATAGACGCAGATAAGGCCTTTGACAGAATTCAACAGCCCTTCATGCTAAAAACTCTCAATAAACTAGGTATTGATGGAATGTATCTCAAAATAATAAGGGCTTTTATGACAAACCCAAAGCCAATATCTTACTGAATGGGCAAAAACTGGAAGCATTCCCTTTGAAAACTGGCACGAGAAAAGGATGCCCTCTCTCACCACTCCTATTCAACATAGTGTTGGAAGTTCTGGCCAGGGCAATCAGGCAAGAGAAAAAATTCCTATTCACTTAGGAAAAGAGGAAGTCAAATTGTCCCTTTTTGTAGATGATATGATTGTGTATTTAGAAAACTCCATCGTTTCAGCCTCAAATCTCCTTAACCTAATTAGCAACTTCAGTAGAGTCTCAGCATACAAAATCAATGTGCAAAAATCACAAGTGTTCCTATACACCAATAACAGACAGAGAGCCGAATCATGAGTGAACTCCCATTCACAATTGCTTCAAAGAGAATAAAATACCTAGGAATCCAACTTCCAAGGGATGTGAAGGACCTCTTTAAGGAGAACTACAAACCACTCCTCAACAAAATGAAAGAGGACCCAAACAAATGGAAAAACATTCCATGCTCATGGATAAGAAGAATTAATATTGTGAAAATGGCCATACTGCCCAAGGTAATTTATAGATTCAGTGCCATCCCCATCAAGATACCAATAACTTTCTTCACAGAATTGGAAAAAACTACTTAAAGTTCATAAGGAATCAAAAAAGAGCCCTCATTGCCAAGACAATCCTAAGCAAAAAGAATAATGCTAGAGGCATCACGCTACTCTACTTCCAAGTATACTACAAGGCTACAGTAACCAAAACGGCATGGTACTGGTTCCAAAACAGATATATAGACCAATGGAACAGAATACAGGCTTCAGAAATAACACCACACATCTACAACCATCTGATCTTTGACAAACCTGACAAAAACAAGAAATGGGGAAAGGATTCCCTATTTAATAAATGGTGCTGGGAAAATTGGCTAGCCATACGTAGAAAGCTGAAACTGGATCCCTTATTACATCTTATACAAAAATTAATTCAAGATGGATTAAAGACTTAAATGTTAGACCTAAAACCATAAAAACCCTAGAAGAAAACCTAGGCAATAACATTCAGGACAGAGGCATGGGCAAGGACTTCATGTCTAAAACACCAAAAGCAATGGCAACAAAAGCCAAAATTTAATAAATGGGATCTAATTAAACTAAAGAGCTTCTGCACAGCAAAAGAAACTACCATCAGAGTGAACAGGCAACCTATAAAATGGGAGAAAATTTTGCAATGTACCCATCTCACAAAGGGCTAACATCCAGATTCTACAAAGAACTCAAACAAATTTACAAGAAGAAAAGAAACAAGCCCATCGAAAAGTGGGCAAAGGATATGAACAGACACTTCTCAAAAAAAGACATCTATGCAGCCAACAGACACATGAAAAAATGCTCATCATTACTGGTCATCAGAGCAATGCAAATCAAAACCACAATGAGATACCATCTCATGCCAGTTAGAATGGAAATTATTAGAAAGTCAGGAAACAACAGATGCTGGAGAAGATGTGGAGAAATAGGAATGCTTTTCCACTGCTGGTGGAACGGTTAACTAGTTCAACCATTGTGGAAGACAGTGTGGCGATCCCTCAAGGATCTAGAACTAGAAATCCCATTTGACCCAGCAATCCCATTACTGGGTATATACCCAAAGGATTATAAATCATGCTACTATAAAGACACATGCACATCTATGTTTATTGTGGCACTATTCATAATAGCAAAGACTTGGAACCAACCCAAATATCCATCTATGATAGACTGGATTAAGAAAATGTGACACATACACCACGGAATACTATGCAGCTATAAAAAAGGATGAGTTCATGTCCTTTGCAGGGACATGGATGAAGCTGGAGACCATCATTCTCAGCAAAATATCACAAGGACAAAAAACCAAACACTGCATGTTCTCACTCATAAGTGGGAGTTGAACAATGAGAACACATGGACACAGGGAGGGGAACATCACACACCTGGCCTGTTGGGGGGTGGGGGACAGGGGGAGGGATAGCCTTAGGAGAAATACCTAATGTAAATGATGAGTTGATGAGTGCAGCAAACCACTGTGGCACATGTATACCTATGTAACAAACCTGCACGTGCACATGTACCCTAGAACTTAAAGTTTTTTTTTTTTTTTTTTTTCTTTAAAAGAGTGGTGAGAATGAACATCTATATCTTGTTCTGGTTCTTAAGGGTAATGCTTCCAGCTTTTGTCCCTTCAGAATAATGCTAGCTGTTGATATGTCATATTAGCTCTTATAATTTTAAGGTATGTTCCTTTAATACCTAGTGTGTTGAGGATTTTTATCAAGAATGTATGTTGTATTTTATAGAATGCTTTTTCTGCATATATTGAGATGATCGTATGGTTTTGTTTTAAATTCTGTTTATGTGGTGAATCACATTTACTGATTGGTGTATGGTAAAACATCCTTGTATCCCAGGAATAAAGCCCACTTGATTGTGTTGAACTAACTTTTTGATGTGTTGCTGGACGTGGTTTGCTATTATTTTATTGAAGATATTTTATGTCTATATTAATCAGGGACATGGGACTGTAGTTTCCTTTTTTATTGTGTCTTGCCAGGTTTTGGTATCAGGATGGTACATGCTTTATAGAATGAGTTATGGAGGAGTTTCTCCCCCCCAAAATTTTTGGAATAGTTTCAATAAGATTGATACAAACTCTTTGTATGTCTGGCAGAATTTGGCCATGAACCCATCTGGACCAGGCCTTTTTTTGGTTGGTAGATTTTTTATTACTATTGATTCAACTCCATTATTCATTATTGGTCGGTTCAGGATTTCCATTTCTTTCTGGTTCTATCTTGGGAGGTTGTGTGTTTTTAGGAATTTATCCACTTTTTTCTAGAGTTTCTAGTTTGTGTGCATATAAGTGTTCATAATAGTCTCTGAGGATCTTTTGTATTTCTGTGGCATCCTTTATGATGCCACCTTTGTCATTACTGATTGTGCTTATTGGGATATCTTTTTTCTTTGTTAATATAGCTGTCAATCAATCAATTGTGATCTATCAATCTTGTTTATCCTTTCAAAAAAAAACTTTCTTTACTTTTTGTTGATCCTTTGTTTTTTCAGGAGTTTAAATTTCATTTAGTTCTGCTCTAATTTTTGTTGTTTCTTTTCTTCTGCTAGTTTTGGGTTGACTTTGTTCTTGTTTTCCTAGTTCCATTAAATGTAAGGTTAGATTGTTAATTTGAGACCTTTCTATCTTCTTGAGGTAGGCGTTTAATGCCATAAGCTTTTCCTTTAACAATGCTTTTGCTGTATCTTAGAGGTTTTGGTATGTTGTGTCTCTATTTTCATTTGTTTCAAAGAACATTTTGACTTCTGCCTTAATTTTGTTGTTCACTCAGAAGTCATTCAGGAGTAAGTTGTTTAGTTTCCATGCATTTGTGTGGCTTTGAGAGTTCCTCCTGGTATTGATTTCTGTTGATTTTACTGTGATCCAAGAAGATGCTTGGTATGACTTCAGTTTTTTTGAATTTATTGGCACTTGCTTTATGGCTGATTATGTGGTGAATCTTGGAGTATCTTCCATGTGCATATGAGAAGAATGTATATTCTGTGGTTAGGTGGTGTATTCTATAGACATCTGTTAGGTCTAATTGCTCAAGTGTCGATTTTAAGTCCAGAATTTGTTAGTATTTACCTTTATGATCTGTCTAATGCTGTCGGTGGAATGTTGAAGACCCCCACTATTATTATACGTCTAAGTCTTTTCCTAGTCTAGAAGTAATTGTTTTATAAACCCAGGGCTCCAATGTTGGCTGCATATATATTTAGGATAATTAAGTCTTTTTGTTGAATGCAACCCTTTGTCCTTATGAAATGCTCTTCTTTGTTCCCTTTTACTGTTGTTAAAGTCTAGGTTATCTGACAGAAGAATACTAACTGATATGGTTTGGCTCTATATCCCCGCCCAAATCTCACCTTGACCTGTAATCATCCCCATGTGTCACGGGAGCAACCTTGTGGGAAATAGTGGAATCACGGGGTTGGTTCTTTCCTGTGCTGCTCTTGTGATAGTGATTTCATGAGATCTCATGAGATCTGATGGTTTTATAAAAGGGCAGTTCTCCTGCACACACTCTCTTCTCTGCCACCATATAAGATGTGCCTTTGCTTCTCCTTCCATAATCATTGTGAGGCCTCCCCAGCCACATGGAACTATGAGTCCGTTAAATCTCTTTCCTTTATAAATTACCCAGTCTCTGGTATGTCTTTATTAGCAGCATGAGAACAGACTAATACACTAAACTGTGCTCTTTTTTGTTTTCCATGTGCATAATGAATCTTTCTCCATCCAATTACGATGAACCTCTGGGTGTCATTACATGAGAAATTTCTCTCTTGAAGACAGCAGAAGGATGGATTATAGTGTGTGTGTGTGTGTGTGTGTGTGTGTGTGTGTATGTGTCTGTGTGTGTGTTTGTTTTAAAAATCTAATTGGCCACTCCATGTTTTAAGTGGATTGTTTATACCATTTGTATTCTAGACTAATATTAGTATGTGAGGTTTAGTTTCTGTTGTAGTGTTGTTAAGTAGTTGCTTCATAGTCTCAAGTGTGTAGTTGCCTTATAGGATCCACAAGCTATGTGTTTGCATGTGCTTTTTTGGTAGCAAGTATTCTTCTTTAGTTTCCATGCTTAGAAGTCCCTTAAGTATCTCTTGTAGGACCAATCTGATGGTGACAAATTCCCTTGGTGATTGCTTATTTGGGAAAGACTTTATTATCTTTTGTTTATGAAGCTTAGTTTTGCAGGATATGAAATTCTTGGCTGGTATTTCTTTGAATGCTAAAATTGGATCTCCAATCTTTTCTGACTTGTAAGGTTTTTGCTGGGAAGTCTGCTGTTATTCTGATGGGCTTCCCTTTATTGGTAATGCAACACTTTTCCCTAGGTGCCTTTAAGGTTTTTTTCCTTTGTATTGACTTTGAATAGTCTGATGACTTTGGGTCTTGGGGATGTTATCCTTGCATAGTAACAGGATTTCTCTGGGTTTTTTTCTCTGCATGTTGACCTCTCTAGCAAGATTAGGCATTATAAATTTTCCTGAATTATATTCTCAAATATGGTTTCCAAGTTGCTTACTTTCTCTTCTTTTCTCTCAGGAATGCCAATATGTCACAGATTTGGTTGCTTTACATAATCCCATATTTCTTGAAGGCTTTGCTCATTATTTAAATTTTTTGTTTTGATTTTTGTCTGATTGGGTTGATTTGAAGGATTGGACTTTGAACTTCAAAGTTTTTTTTTCTGCTTGGTCTAGTTTGTTGTTAAGGCTTCCGATTTTATTTTGAAATTCCTGTAGTGAATTTTTCAATTCCAGAGTTCTGTTTGGTTCTCTCTTAATATACCTATGTCATCTTTCAAAACTTAGGTTGCTTTTCTGGCTTCTTTGTGTTGCATTTAAACTTTCTTTTGGATCTTAGTGAGTTTATTTGCCATCCACATTCTGAATTCTATATCTGCCATTTCAGAGATATCATTCTGTAAGGATCCATCGCTTGAGACATTGTGGGATCCTTTGGAGGTGATGTAACATTCTGGCTTTTGTGTAGCTGAATTTCTTGTGCTAATTCCTTCTCATCTAGACGGATGATATGGCTTTTTTTTTGGAATTTGCTATCTTTTAAATAGGGCTTCTTGATTTTTTATTTTGTTTCCTTTGAGGGTATGACCATGGTGTATATTATATATGATTGATTGGCATAATTTCTGGCTGCTTTCAGGGTACCAAGTATCTGTATGTGTTCTTCGGTTGCAGATAGGTTCATGCAGTGGCTTTCTCAGATGTTGCTTATTGTAATGATGTAATTTTGTTTGGTGGCATAATTCAGGCTGCAATCCAGTATATGGTACTTAAGCATAAGAGCCAGCAGGTGGGAACAGGGCCAGAGGCAATGGAGAAACATGAAACGTGTCCTCCCCCAGTGCACCTTTATCTTCAGTGGTGGTGGAGCCACTGAAGAAGCCTGAGAAGCAGTGTCTTTCAGCCCATACTCCTGGGTCCCAACAAGAAGAGCTGCTGCTGAGTCTGCAAAAGTGCACCGAGGAGGGAAATGGAGGGTAAGCAGTGACTCCTTCTGTGTGTCTTCTCCTGGACTTTGGTGATGCTGCATTCAGTGACTGGCACTGTACTTGTGTTTCCTTTGACCCAAAAGCCGCTTTGGTGGGCTGCACTCCCTGCTCCCTTTGAGGTGAACTGCCCCAAGGGTTATACCCTGGTTTGTACCCTGATTATCCAAGGAAGCAGGCTGGGTGCATCTGGCAATGACACATGCAGACAGAGATCATATTCCAAAGCTATTCCTGGCTGCATGTCTCACCACCTGGTAGAATCATCAGCTTCAGCAACTCTTCCTGCTCTAGTCCTGCAATGGGAGAGAGGCTAATTAAAGCATCTACTGCTAGATAATATTCATAGCTCAATTCTGCCTGTGAGGGCCCTTTCCCAATTCCAGAGCAAGAACTCCAATCTCTAGCTAGAGACTAAAATGCCTGTTGTGGCCACTGCTGCCAGGTTGCCAAACAGTGTTTTTAAAGTCTCAAAATGGTGCAATCCGTGGGCTTATGGCTAGAAAGGGTAGGGTGCCTTTCAGGCAAGGAGATTGGATAAGAAGCTGTGGGAGATAAAGCTTGCTCAAGCCTGAGTCTCACAGCAGCCAGTTGTGAGGTAGTGGGTATTGTTTTAAATATGCATGGAATAGGCCGAGTGTGATGGCTCATGCCTGTAATCCCAGCACTTTCGGAGGCCGAGGTGAGTGGATCAGTAGGTCAGGAGTTTGAAACCATCCTGGCTAACGTGGTGAAACCCCATCTCTACTAAAAATAGAAAAATTAGCTGGGCATGGTGTTGTGCATCTGTAATTCTACCTACTCAGGAAGCTGAGGCAGGAGAATCGCTTGGACCTGGGAGGTGGAGGCTGCAGTGAGCTGAGATCGTGACTCTGCACTCCAGCCTGGGTGACAGAGTGAGACTCTGTCTCTCTCTCTCTCTCTCTCTCTCTCTCTCTCTATATATATATATGGAATAGCCTGGTTTCCCTATTGGTGCTTGGCCTTGAGGTGGTTATAGCCACCTCAGTCCAAACTCAGGCCAAGGATGTAGTGCAGTTCGGCATTAAACTCTCAAAATGGTGCTTTGGCCTGGAATCAGAGAGGGTAGAGTACCACCTAGGCAAGCAGTGTGAGCAAAAAGCTGCGGGCAGTGTGGTTCATTTCCATCTCAGTCTCAACAGCAGCTTGTAGTAGGGCAGCAAGTACACTCCCAGCGGTGTGTATGTAACCATTCTCCTTCTCCCTCCTTACAGCAGTGCAATGGCAGCAGCCCTGTCTGTAGATGCCTGGTGTCTGACCACTTGAAGTGGCTCCCATTTGAGGCTGCTCTGAGCTCAGATGACTGTGGGATTCTGTGTGGGTTCCCCTTCTGGAGCAGTGTCTCTGCACAGTCTTTAAGCAGCTCCATATGCCAGGCCCATGGCTCCAGTCAGTTGAAGGTTTCTCTTGCAGCCAAGATCAATAAAGCCCATTTCACACCTCTGGGGATTCCTCTCCTACTGTTTCCCCATGTCCAGGAGCTTCTTCTGGCTTTTAGTCAGTTCCTGGCTGGGTAAGCTAACTCAAACCCTCTTCTTACTTACTTCTGGCACTTCGTGTCTCTTATCTGATGAATCCCAGCATTCTCTCCTAGATGACCTGTTTTAAATGTGAATATCTACTTACTATTCTGACTCTTCTCTGTGGAGGAAGCACAAACTACCTGCATCTAGTCAGCCACTTTGATTCCTCTATATTTTTCAAATACCCAATATGTCTGATAAAATGAAAAGAATAAAGTTCATCTTCCAGACTCATCTCTTTTTTTTCTATTACTTTTAGCTCTGTCATCAAGGGGTTTTGACTTGGCAATCTTATGCTGTTGACTTTCTCTTTGATCATCTGTATCTAAGTTTACCAAGTTAGTATTTTCTTCCTCTTTTTTGATAAGTATCAAAGTACTTGAAGGTGTTAATTACTGATTTGGCATAATAGAGTACCCCTTTCAGGTAATGCTTGGAATTTAAGAGCCATGTTTAACATTACAGAGCAAAAGAAGGAAAAACAAAAAGAGAAGGAGGGGGAGGAGAAAAGGGAGAGCAGATGAAGAAAAAGAGAAGAATAATTATGGTATAAATTTTTAGGTTCTAAGACAGGCTGATGTTGAAAATATTTTGGGTAGAAGACCGCTATTTGTCTTATTCAAAAAATTTAAATAGGTCCTTATTTTGCTTAAAACCATGCTTTTTATATGTAGCAAATCTTGCTCTTAGCCCACAAGAAATAATGCTTCATAATTACCAAATCAGTTAGTTCAGATAAGGTTAAGTGGTTTGTAGGAGTCTTTCACAATATTATGATATGTAGCTTAGTGCTCTCCCTTGATAGCTGTTTTGCTAATATTTCTGAATACACACATATGTATGTACATATGTAAATAACTATTCTTTGTGCTTTCAGTCCTTTTCCTTTCATCACTATTGACATGTGCTAGGTTGTCTATGTATCTATGAGGGCACATTTTTGCTCAGTTTACATGGGAAATTAAGCACAGCGTTTTATTTATTTATTTTTTCAGCTCTCACCTTATAGTACTCTACTTCTCATTCACTCTACCAGCTGATGGGTCATGAAAAACATACATTCTAATTGTACTGTTGTTCTTCGTCACTGATATTGATGGTGAATTGTAGTTTTAGTTTTAATCTGTTTAATAAAGCTTTTTCCTTCTAATAGAAAGGGGAATAGATTATCTTCAGATAACATAAGAACTAACACAGGATAATCTCAGCACATCCAGATTGACCACATTCTTATTCCTAAAGTTATTTGAAGCATGATAGTGATATTTGGGCAATGTTATAAAATAAATTAAATAGCGATAATACTTTATCTTTGGGTTTGTGAGATTTTTCAGGACATACCAATCTGTTAGCATTGTTTGGTAATTATAATTGGACTTATGGTTTCCATGAAGCCTTGGAGGATTAAATAGTTAAGGGTGGTATGGTATAATAACAATATATGTATTAGGTTTTTTGGCCCAGGTTCCTAGCACAGAGCTCCTACAATCTGAATTACCTGAGAAATAAGTATGTCTTTTGTATACTAATGAGATGACTCTTGGTTGAGGGACCCCTAGAGAGCTTCAAAATGGAGGCTGGTCATCAGAGAAGCCTATCACATGACTAGATGGTTTGAAGTTTCAGCTCCTCTTTATCTTCCAGGAATAGGGAAGGCATTAGAAATTAGGTTATAGAATCATTTGAATAATGAGGTTCAGACAGCTTCCAAGTTGGTGAACACATTAACGTGTTGAGGGGGTGCTCCACTCAAAGAGGTCATGGAAGCTGTGCACCACCCCTGTCCATGCACGATGTAACTCTTCCATTTGGCTCTTCCGGTTGTATCATTTATAATAAAGCTGTTATAGTAAGTATAGCACTTACTGAGTTCTGTGAGTCATTCTAGAAAATTATTGAACCTGAATGGAAGTTCAGGGTGTGGGAACTCCTAAATATGTAGTCAGCTAGGTTGAAGTATAGGTAGCTTGGCCACCCCATTTGGGGCTGGCATCCACAGACAATCTTGTGGGTCTGCAATAACTATGAATAGTGTCAGAATTGAATTGAATTGTTGGATACCCAGTTGGTCTTGGGGGACAGGAGAAACCGTTGCTGAATTGATTGGAAAACACCACAGATGGTCACTGTGATAGTTAATACTAGGTGTCAACTTGACTGGATTGAGGAATGCCTAGACGGCTGATTGAGGATTGTTTCTGCATGTGTCTGTAAGGGTGTTGCCAAAGGACACTGACATTTGAGAGAGCACAATGAGAGATGAAGACCTGCCCTCGATGTTGGTGGATACCATCCAGTCAGCTGCCAGTGTGGCTAGAACACAGTAGGTAGAAGAAGTATATGCTGCTTGCTGGGCCTCTTGCTCTCTCTCTTTTCTTGTGCCAGATATTTGCTTCTTTTCCTCCTGCCCTTGGACATCAGACTCCAGAGTTCTTCATCCTTTAGGCTCCGGGATTTGCACCATTCACCTCTTGGGGGTTTTCAGGCTTTAGGTTTCAAAATAAGGGCTGCACTGTTGGCTTCCCTGGTTTTGAGTCTTGGACTGAATCATGCTGAAGTGGGGTTGGAACCCCTACACAGACTCCCTTCTGGGGCATGCCTAGTGGAGCTGTGGAAAGAGGCCACTGCCCTCCTGACCCCAGCATGGTAGATCCACTGGCATCTTGCACTCTGCATTTGAAAAAGCCACAGGCACTCAACTCCAGCTTGTGAGAGCAGTCACGGGGGTTGCACTTGGCAAAGCCATAGAGGAGAACTGCCCAAGGCGTTGGGAGTGCACCCCTTTCATCAGTCCTCCCTGGATGTGGAGCATGGAGTCAAAGGAGATGATTTTGGAGCTATAAGATTATTTTCAGATAGTCATTATATTTCTTAATTTTTCTAAAATCCCTATTTGTTACAGGAATATAGGGTGATAGTGCTTCCTACTAGTTACTTTATACTTGTCTACTTCTTTTATATGTTATTAGAATCACAAAGAAAATTTTAGTATTCCTGTAAGTCCTGCATAATTTTAGTCAGATGATTTATTTATCATATTCATTTATCTCCCTGAACAAGTGTAAAATTTACTTGTGATTATTTCAGAATTTTTGTGAATACATATAATTTTACCACAATATTGATAGCCTAGTATTGTTAGTGTTGCAGAGTGTCTAGGTTCTTGGCATCTTGAAAAAAGAATTGGACAAAATGCACAAACAAAGCAAGGAAAGAATGAAGCAACAAAAGCAGAGATTTATTGAAAACGAAGCTATACTCCACAGGGTGGGAACGGGCCGACCATAGGGATTCAAGAGCCTGGTTACAGAACTTTCTGGGGTTTAAATACCCTCTAGAGGTTTCTATTTGTTACTTGGTGTATGCCTTATGTAAGTGAAGAGGATGAAGTAAAGGTACAAAGCTATTTACTTGGTGTACACCCTATGCAAATGAAGAGGATGAAGTGAGGTTACAAAGTTATTCACTTGGTGTACAATCTATGCAAATGAAGAGGATATATCCTGCCATAGTTCAAGTCGAGTTACATAGTTATTAACTTGGGCTTAGAAGGTTGGGGTTTTTACATTTAATTTAGTTCTAGGAAGTCCTTAGGTTCCCTGCCTCCAGGCCCTATTCTCCTGGCTCAGTATACCTAGATAATTTTTAGAAATGTAAACAATATCTGTATGTGCAAATGACTAATGAAATAAATTATTAATATTAACATATGACAAGCACAAGGCAGTTTTGCGATATTTTAAATAGCAAATTGAATAAGTGCTTTATGTGCTACTAATTGAATAATGGTGAATACAAGCAGTGTTATATATAACCAACAATTTTTACATTTCTACTTTGAAGAATTAGAAAAATTCAGTTAATGTAGTTAATTGAAATTAAAAGCTTGTTTTCAGTACTACATTTCAATATGACTGTCTCATTCAAATTTTAGTGACTAGCAACCAGGTAGCCTGTACATGGCAGATACACCCTAGCAATCACTTTGCAACAAGCAGTTTTATATTTTCAGACATCTTGTGGGCATCTTCTACTTTTGACAGCCATCTTCCCCCATAATCACCCACACATGAAGCAGCAGCACCAGTTTCTTAGTACAATTGGAATAAGGAGCTCCAAAGAAAGCACTAAATTAAAATAAAAAAAAAAAAACACAAATCACATGGCCATTTGCCTACTATTGGATTCCTTCCTGCACCACTTATTATTTATCTAATGTCAATCTTCCAAAATGAAATATTTGGATATGGTTTTCTGAGTCATAGATTGCCTAGGAAAGATGATTTCATAGTTTCTTTGTGGAAGGCACAATTCCTATTTGCTTCCTGTGTAATTTACCAATGGAAACTTCTAGAATTATTTTGGTACATGACAAATATCAAAACTTGAATGGACTTAATAAAAGACATAGGATCATAACTATGAAAATATTCTTTTTCACCAGAGGATGCAGTGATCATAGGATTTTTTAAAAATAATTTAGTTTAAGCCATTAGCTGGCTAGAAATAGAAGTTAGTGCTCTAAAGGATAACATAGTCGGTATCTGAATTTTTATAACTTGAGTTGGAAAAATGATTCCTTTATTCCTTAGCTGGATAAACATGAGCTAAGCAACTGGATTCTCTGAGTTTTAGCACTGTCATTTATAAGGTGGGAATAATAGTCACCTCCTCACCTCCCTTTTGTGTATCTTTGAATGTTACTATGTGGATAAAAGCATCCAATGATGATTTTTCATAAAGCCATTCCTTATGCTCCTGGCATTGTTTGCCTTTGTGTGCACTTATTTATCGAAGAACTTATCTTCTGTTTAGAATTAAAGTTTTTTCTATAATTGCCTAACAATGTCAGTTTTGGAGTTTAACTTATTTGAGGAAACTACGTACTGCTAACATTGTATCTTCAACATGAAAAAGCATAGTGCCTGCTATCCAGCAGTGATGACAAAAAGTATTTTATATATCACTTCAGGAGTGTATTCACATTCAAACACCGGTTTATCAGAAAACAATCATCTCTCTCTCACACACACACACAAAATCCACACACAAATATCTACCTAAGACTTTTGAGCTCTGACCTGTGGAAAACACTTAGGAAAATTGATAGTTGAATTTCTCCTCCATTTTCAAGAATACATGACCAAGGCCAAGCTTTGAGATCAATTTTACCAAGAGTGGTGATGATGTCTGGAGTGACTTAGATAGCTGCACTTTTCTTGCTTAGTGTTAAAAACAATAATGGTAAATGAGTGTTGGTTTGTGTGTGTGTTTCCAGGTTTGGGGAGGGGCAATAGGATGCTTTAGTAACAGGACTCTAAAACATTTTTCAGGTGGAGTAGAGGAGAAATGTAATAGTCTTGAAGGAAATTGTCCTGAATTAGGGGCAGGGAGTGCAATTTTCACATTGGAGTCTGACTTACTAGCTCAGGTATGCCAGTTAATCTCCCCCAGTATTTTCTTGTCTGACAAATGATCAAGAAGAATGACTGAGGCTGAGTCCTGGAATATTTGGAGGAAGCAGGAAAGGTGAGAGTGAGACTTAATTCTCTCTTCAAATGGAATCAGATTTTGTGACCATTTCATTTCCCAGAGAATACTGAAAATAACAAGCATGTTTTAAATTGAGGGGACAGGTTCACTACTGGGTATGGTTGCATCCACTGCTATTCACTGCGTTAAGTAAAAAATATGGTATGTGGTTCACTTTTCTTTTTTTAAAACTTTTAAATTCAGGAGTACATGTTCAGGGTTGTTATATAGGTAAACTTGTATCATGGGGATTTGTTGTACAGATTATTTCATCATCTGGGCATTAAGATTAGTACACTTTACTTATTTTTCCTGATCCTCTCTCTCTTCTCACTGTCCACCCTCTGATAGGGCCCAGTGTCTGTTGTTCCACTCTATGTGTAAAAGCTGACCACTCTGCCAAAAGATCTATGATTACATTCCAGCTCAGAACATAAACCCCCAAACTCTCCATGATAATCCTCAGAATGTCTGTCTTTAAAGAGATCAAAGCTTTTGAAGACCATAATGTTTACAAGAGATACACTTAAATAGATGTTTGGTTAAAAGTAAAATGATGGGAAAATATATCACAAACACACACTAATGATAGAATTCAGGGGGAAAAGCATAGCACCCATAGTAAAGAGGAACATTTCATCATATTGGTACAAAATAACTTAAATAGTTTAAAACTGGAAAATAACTTTGTTGTTAAACTGACTTCAGACATATTTTGCTAAAGTTTAATATTCCATCAGATTTCTAATTTTTTAGGGCTTTACAAAATTTTGGAATTCTTTATATCCTTAAAGGATTATTTCATTTTTAAAAAACTGGTGGATTCCAGTTGAGGTCATATGCTGTATATGTTATAAGCAAATGTATCCGTCAAAAATTATTTTAGAATTCTGCTTGAAAAAGTTCATACCAATGATGCAATTATGACAAGACCTATATCTGGTGTTCTGTATATATTAGTCTTGGTAATACACAGTTTAAAAAAATATAATTTCTTTCCATAATTCCTCTTTTAGCCCACCCTTTTATTGGTCGTGCCTTCTCTTTTCTATGTTTAGCTCAACTCTTTTTAAAAGATGGGCTTCTTCTTCTTCTTCTTCTTTATTTTTTTTGGTGGAGGGAGGCTTCTATTTTGAAGAGTGTATGTTTTCCCCCCACTAAGTTTCTTCCTGGGCTGGCCTTCATTTAATTTACAGGATTGATTTGCTTGTTATTACTGCTATTTTAATTTTGTGTAAGCAAACATTTAAACCACGTTGTGACTATATACCTTTTTATGTTTGTTACTTGTAAAATGTACTCACAGTAATTGCTTTTGTGAAAAAAAAAAAGTTACAACCACAGCATCTCCCAGAAACACGATGCCAATTCAAAGAAGTTTGTATTAAATTTTGAAAAATGTTTGTTTTATGAATGTACCGGAAAATGAAGTTCACAGGTGTAAATGAAGGGAAGTGTTTTACAGCTAGCAATTTCATTACATGTTTAAGGACATGTGGGTTTTCTTTATCTGCATTAAAATTATTCAATTTTTTAGTAAACATTCATAATTTCCATTAGTTTTAAAGATCCCTTTTCAATTACATTGCTGCTGTTTTAGCATTTATGTTGAAGTATTAGGTTGCATTGTCTTTAAACTATGCTTTATAAAATCAAATTCCATCTTATGCTTTTATGATCCACAAACATCTTTAAAATAATCTGCATGGATCTCCTTGAGATTGCCCTATAACTGATAACTTTTGATATTCACTGTTGTTTAAAATTTTCTTTTTGAGTGAGGGGGATCTTCTTAGGCAAGGGAATAGTACACTAACATTTACCTATTCTGGGAAAACACAGATTACATGAAAATAACTGATTAATTGATTAAATTATTTTCCAAACCGGTGTTATTTGTATATAGACATAATCTAATATGTTAATCAAAAATTACACACATATGTTGACAAAATAAGTGTTCCATTACGCAGTTTAGGGTTTTATTTTTAACCTTAGTTGTTGACTGATCATATCATGTTGCATTCTATCAAAGTCATCCTGTAGTGAATAAATGTTTACTAAGATTACATTTGATAAACTTGTACTCACTTAAAATAATTTCTTCATTGAGTGAAGTATGGCGGAGTATAATATTTCTTAACTCTCCTCCCCAAAACCAACCAAAGAAAACAACAAAAGTCAGAAGAGATAAAACAGAACTCTTCTTTGTAAACAACTCTAAAGAAGCGTTATCTATGAAGGAACTGACAAATGCAGTGATCTTTGGACAAAATTTAGGATGGTGGGAAACAATCCATACCATATTGAATTTTGGTCACGAAAGAGTAAAAATGTTTCCAGACTGAAAGAGAGAAAAATCAACTTAGACTGAAAAAGAAAAAAGCAGCTCTGCAATTAATCAGTCTGGGAGAACAGACACAGATAAAGCCAGCTGCAAAGTTAACAGGAAACATTATTTTTCCCCTAGGCAAGTTATATTGCAGCTGGAGAGTGCCAAAACAATCCCCTCTTTGAGTGATTATTGCTTTATTATCAATGATGCCACCAAATTCATTTTTCTATACCCATCTATTACTGGGGATACTCAGTTGCTAAGCTGGCCCCTACCACATTCTAATACTCAATCCCTAGTTTATCTCATGTATCCTGATCTTTTCTCAGAAATAACAAACATTTCATACTGATTCCTACTTCTCTTGGGTTCTCTCTCTTGCGTTAACTCCCAGGTTATCCAGAATGAACCGAAGCCTTACAAAAGGACACCCTCCTTCCTCGTCAAGTAGCATTCCTAATTCCTCTGGACTGCTGTCCCTTGCTGCATTGAGCCAATAAATCTGATCTTGTCAGACTATAGATTTGTTTCTGGTGGTCTTTACCTGATCAGCTTTTAACAGATTTCTTTCAAATTTTGGGCACAGGCTGAGAGGCTAAATTAAGAATCCCTTTCTTAAAACATTTGGGTTCTGAGTCTGAGATGGGTAAGCGCCTAGTAAATACCAGGAAATGTGGATACGGAAACGCACATGGAGAATGCCATCTGCCGACAGAAGCAGAGATCGTAGTAACTCAGCTGCAAGGTAGGGAACACAAGAACTGGGGCTTCCACTTAGCTAAAGAGACAAGTAAAGATTCTCTTTAGAGTTTCAGAGGGAGAATGCCTCTGCTGACACCTTGATTTCAAAGTGCTAGTTTCCAGAATGGCAAGAAAATAAATTTCTGTTGTTTTAAGGCACCCAGTTTACAGTACTTTGTCACTGCAGTGTTAGGAAATTAATAAAGATGCTGGCACTGGAATGACAGGGACTGATGTAACGGTAACTAAAATATAAAAGTGGCTTTGAAGTAAGTAATTGGTAGGATCTTGGAAGTATTGTGAGGCATTTGGTAGTAAAAACCCTAGATTGCCCTGAAGAAATTGTTGGTAGGAATGTGGACATTACAAGTGAATCCTGTGAGTGCTCAGAAGTGAGGAAAGCGGTAAAGAAAGCTTCTATGATTTTAAAGAATACACACATCCGCAAAGGCATAAGAATGAAACACTGGACTTTGGGGACTCGGGGGAAAGGGTGGGGAGTGGGGAGGCACAAAAGACTACACATTGGGTACAGGGTACAGTGTTCAGGTGTTGGGTGCACCAAAATCCCAGAAATCACCACTAAAGGACTTATTCATGTCACCAAATACCACCTGTTCCCCCAAAACCTATTGAAATAAAAACATTAAAAACAGTTTTAAAAAGTAGAAAAAATAGAAAAAAAATACATAGATCATCACAAGCCACATGTTATGAAAACTATGAAAGTTAAAGGTGTCCGTGGTCACGTTTCAAATGGAAATGAGGGACATGTTATTGGACAATGGAAGAAAAGTGATTCTTGTTATAAAGTAGCAGAGGACTTGGCTGAATTATGTTCTTTTAGGTGGATAGTAGAACTTGTAGGTAATGCACTTGGATATTTAGCTGAGCAAAGGATGGAAAATGCAACATGGTTTCTTGTTTTTGTTTTAGGAAAATGTGAGAATAAATTAGGGAATGATTTAAGTCAAGTCAGAGGAAACCAGCAGCTGATAATTTGGAAAATGATTAGCTTCTTCAGATAGTGTGCTCTGGCAACAGAGCCAAGGGTGTGACTGGGCAACCATTTACTAAAATGATTAGCATGTAACTCGCAAATTCAATCAACCCTCTCAGCAGAAGCCAGGAATAGGGATGTGATTATCCAGGAAAGAGCCCTTGTATCTAATGATTCAAATGATGGAATTTAGGACTCTTTGAATTGATAATATTTAGATGAAATTTTGGACTTAACAGTTGTGTTGGAATGAGCTACAGTTTCCAGCGATGTTGGCATGGGATAAGTGTAATTTGCATATCAGAAGGACATGAATTTTGGAGTGTTAGAGAGCACACTGTTATGGGTTAAATTGTGTCCTCCGAAATGGTATGTTGAAATACTAACCTCTGGCGCCCAAGAATGTGACCTCATTTGGAAACTCGGTTGTTGGTTGTTGCAGGTGTAATTAGTTAAGTTCAGTTCATACTGAAGTAAGGTGGATCCTTAATCCAATCTGACTGGCAGCTTTGTAAGAAGAGACAGAATGTCATGTGACAAACGAGGCAGAGAATGGTGTGATGCAACTGCAGATGGATGAGTGCCAAAGTTTGACAGCCACCACCAGAAGCTAGAAAGAGGCAAGAAATATTAGACCTAGAGTCTCAGAGAGAACATTTCCCCAGTGATGCCTTAATTTTGGACTTCTATCTCCAGGACTGTGAAAGAGTAAATTTCCATTGTTTAAGGCCACCCAACAAACTGGAACTTTGCTATTGGTCTTTCTTATATTGTATATTAAACTTCCTTCATTTTCTCCTTAAAGAGCTTACATATCTTCAATTCTTCCTATGTGCTTTACATTTGTATTCTTATTACAAATGATATTTATAAACTTATTTTCTAGCTATTTCTTGAAGGTATATAGAAAATTTTAAAAATTCATATTAGGTAACTGCTTACCTCCCTTACACATATTTAATAATTTATCTGTGAATTACCTTTTGTCTGGTATATAGGATGTTGTATCATCTTCACATAAGAATAATTTTTCATTTTAATCCTTATATGTTTAATTTGCTTTTATTACTTTCGTATGTAGATTAGGATTTCAGGTACAATATTGAGCAAAAGTAGTAAAAACAAATAAATTTGTTCTAGACTTATTTGAAGAAAATGCTTCTAACTTTCCACCATTGTGTATTACAATGCTTTAAGAACTTTTACTCAGTCTTAATTAAAGTAATTCCCTTAAATTTATAATTTATTAAAAATTTTAATTTAAAATATGATCAGATTCTATATTCAGTATTTAAAAATAGAGAATATTTTTTTCTTCTTTAATGTATAAATAAAGTATATTAATGAATTTTCTAATATTCAACCAACTTGTCTTTGATATAAAGTTTTGAGGGGATAAATATTCAAACCATAGCACTTCATTTTCAAATAATTGACATGGAATATCTCACAATATTCTTTTATTATCTTGTTAATCTCTTATGAATCTTTATTTTCTACTTTTACATTTACTTTTTGGAATCAACTATGAAAAATATTTATCCATTACTAGTCTTTTCAACATACCATAATTTTACTTCATCAATCCTCTAATTTATTTTTATTTTCCAACTCATTATTTTTTGTCAACTTTTTTTTTTTTTTGGAGACGGAGTCTCGCTCTGTCGCCCAGGCTGGAGTGCAGTGGCGCAATCTCGGCTCACTGCAAGCTCCGCCTCCCGGGTTCACGCCATTCTCCTGCCTCAGCCTCTCCGAGTAGCTGGGACTACAGGCGCCCGCCACCACGCCTGGCTAATTTTTTTTGTATTTTTAGTAGAGACGGGGTTTCACCGTGGTCTCGATCTCCTGACCTTGTGATCCGCCCGCCTTGGCCTCCCAAAGTGCTGGGATTACAAGCGTGAGCCACCGCGCCCGGCCCCAACTCATTATTTTTTAACTTTTATCCCTTCCTTATGCTTACTGTGAGTTTACTTTGCATTTTTATAATATCACAAGTAGAAATTTTATTTGTCTTCAATTTTAATTCTATATTTTATGCCCAGTATTAAACATTTTAACTCTTGTCTATGCTATTAATGTTTATATTAATATTTCTTTCAGCATCAATTTTCTGTGTACCATTGCTTCTTGCACTCACACTTTACTTCTGATATCACCGTACACCAAATTGGTTTGCTCCCAGATGGTGGGGCTTCCGACGCTCCAGAACTGTGAGAAGTACACATTGTTTAAGCCACCGTCTTTATATAGTATGCTTTATAGAAGGATAAGATGACTAAGACATTATGATTATTTCTATCTTGTTTATATAAAAATAAGTATGTTTTGAGTAATTAATAATAAAATATTTTGGTGTTAGTACTTACTGAATTTGACACCTATTTTGGCAATGTAAAAATTTTTTATTCTTTTGTGTCAGCTTTATGTAGCTGGATATGAGGATGCCTTCATGAATATGATGAATGTACAGTATATTTAGAAAAATTACAAATGATAAATCTACGTTTAGTCATTACTAACTTTGGTAAGGCTACAAGAAGTCTATTTTGTAGAGTTTGAGGCTAATTATAAAGTCCCTGTTCAAGCATTAATTTTGCCTGAAAAACTTTTACCCCAGTGACTTTTAATGGTCTTCTTTAGCTTCAGTATAGAAGACTTATGAAAACTATATGGAAATCTCACTACAAGTAAAACAGTAAGGAAGACCCCCATGTATTGCCAATTTAGTGAACACGGACCTAAAAAAGGACAAAACTTATCATGCCAAGAGAATGGGCTGCAGAAGTGGCAGTCCAGGAGGAGGAAAAACAACATAAAATTCACCTCCAACCTAAAAAATTGATTTTTCGAACCTTGATTTAGAGTATACACTCTCATCATAATAACACTGTGGTGTCCAATAAATTAAATTTCTTGAGTCCTGGAAGCTTTTTACCTCTAGCCTTTACTGTATTTTTTACCTCTAGCCTATACTGTAAGAAGTCACAAAGTCCCTGATTGTTCTAGCTGGTTCTTAGATTAATTCTTCTTCAGGTCCTAGCACTGACTCTGGCAGGGGTATAGTGTTGGCTAAGCATTAAGAGCTTGCTAGGAAGCCAGCATCCATTTTGGCAGACGAACACAGGCCTGTTCTAGATGTTTGCTGTTGTCAGTTATGTAACATGCTTATGTATGGGAGAGTTATATTTCACAAATCTTTACTGGCAAATTATTAGTAATAAGTAATTTGGTAATTCCAATGGTAATTCAAATGGCTAATCATTATTTACTATTCTAGTAGATTTCCCTAGACATCAGATAAAGATATATTAGTACACAGAAATAAGTTTTCTATAACTATAATTTTTGTTGTTGGATCACTGTTCAATAATCTCTACCTACCTTTCATTAGAAAACTTAGGCAAGCTGAACATGTTAGGTTGAATTTTTAGAATGTAAAAAATTACAATTTGTAATGTTAATATTAGTTTTCATTAAGAAAATGCTTTTATAGCATTAGTAATTTTAATTTTTAGTTTATAAAGTATATGAAAATAAATTTAAACTTGATGGTTTCAAATACTTGTTTTTTGTATATTTATCATACACACATGTTTATATTTTATATACACATAAAATGTGTATGTATATCTCTCTATATCTAGAGAGAAAGGGAAAGAGAGAGAGGATTATATTTAGTTTAAAATGCTTCTTTTCCCTTATTTCTTATCTTGGAATAGTTAGATTGTATTTCACATTTTTGTTTTATCTTTATTCCTTCCTGAAACAAGATTTCTTTTGTTCATTTTTATCTTTATTCTTTCCTGAAACAAGATTTCTCTTTTCAGCCAATTGAGTAATGACACACTGTTTTGAATTTTAAAAAGCATTTTTAGCTACTTAAAGTTTAGTATTGACAGATTCCTGCACACACACACACACACAAGAATTTAAATATTAAAACTTAGTTGTATATTTGAAATACAATTGTTTCATTTAATAATGATAAATGTATGCTATAGCAGTTTTGAAAGTGATAGGCTTGTCATCTTAATTCATGCAAGAAGCTCTGATAGAATATATTATTGATTACTAAAGTTCAACTCTGCTGCAGTGACACCCGTCAGCCAGTCATCCATGGTTGCTACATTTTGTCTGCTTGCCAGAGAAAAAGAGTCGATAATGAGAAATAAGAGATACATTTTAAGGGGAACCCAGAAGATTCAAGAAGAATCAAAATTCAATGCACAGGGCAAATTTCAGAACACAGGGAAGAATTATGGCAAATTATGGCCAGATGCTTAAGAACAACACTAAACTTTCTCAACTTGGACCGGAGGAGCCAGGTGGATACCTGTGGATTAAAAGAAGAAGGTATGCCACAGACTTGCAGTATAAAGTCAAATAGGAAAGTCTACAATCAATCACAGTTCAACCAACTTAGCAGCTACTGTCTTTGGCTTCTCTTACTGCATTATTTGAGACATTAGCCTGGGTCTGTGGTTGAGGCTAATGTGAGAGACAGCAAGTTACCCTCCTCTCTCTAAGTCTGCATACACTCAGTCAAGTGCTGACCCTTCTTCACCTTTCTTAATCTTAAATAGATCTCACTCAGATATTAGATCCCCAAACAAAACTCTTATTTATAAATACAGACAGTACCCAAGTTGGGATGATTTTGTTCTAGGGTAATAAATCAATACCTCACACCACAATCATTTATTTTCCAAGCTGGAGGTACACCCAAATGACCTTCATTCCTGGTGCGCTTTCTGAAAATCTTTATAACTCAGACTGGTTCTATATTATCTTATCACCATCTACACTAATAAGATCTCTTACTTTGCGGATGACATAATAACAATAATTGGTTAATAATGAAGAGAAGGGAGGGTGGAAATGGTCTAAGCTGAAAATTGTCAAGAGAGATGTAGGAAAAATATGTTGGAGTCAGCAATAATGACGTTTGTAGGTAGTAAACATCTAAAGAACTAACCTCCTTTTAGGAAAATAGAAACCATGAGTTATCAAGGCATTTTTAGAAAAGTGCTCCAATAGGAGAGAGTCTGGAGGAGTAGGGCCAGCTCTGATAGCAGTCTAAGTCTTTCTTTCATAAGCTTCAACTTCGCCTTAAATTCCTAGGAGCACCTGTAGACTTGCCTCTAACACAGCTGCTCTCAATGTGTGTTCCATGATCAGCAGCATTAGTGTCACCTGAGAACTTGCTGAAAATGCAAATTCTTGCATTCCACTCCCGATCTATTGAATCAAGTGTTCTAGGTACAGGTTCCATTAATTGTGTTTTAACAAGACAATTAGGTTAATTGGTTTTACAATGAAGTTTGAGAGCAATTCTTCTATTAACACTGACATAGACCAGGGGAAGAGTACAAATGGAGGGCTCTAGTCAGAGGAACTAAGAAATGATGGTATGCAACATATTCATTACTATTTCTTTTTCTAAATAAAGGAAGGAAAATTAGGTAGAAATAAGAAACGCTGAAGTACTGAGTCCAATAATTCAATCAATCACTTGCAATTAGAATGTATTCATGAAGGTAGAATACAATCTCTCTACTATCTCTCAAGCTTGGAAGGATGTCTGATACATAAGGAGTACTTGAAAATATTTGTTAAATAAGGGCAAAATTCATTGCAAATAATATGAGTTATTTATGTATTTTTTGAAGAGTCCAAGTCTGTTGCTGCACGGCATAGGGAAGACCAGAGTGAATACTCTCTGTGGGAGGCAGATCTGGGAAGTGGGAATCCAGAAGGACCTGAGCCACCAGAACCATTTTCTTCTCTGAAGTTCACCAACAAATCACTCCTTCACCCTGGGAAGAAGTTAGTCAAGGTATGGAAAACACAAGAATTTTTATTCTAGTATAATTCCTAATACAATAATATTCAAATCCCAAAATAAATGTTTCTTAATTGTTTGATTTTAAAAATCTTAAGAGCTGTATTGAGGTTTAATTGACATACCGTAACAGCAGTTACATAAAATGTACAATTTGATAAGCTTTGATGTATTTATATACCTGTAAAACCATCTCCATCATCAAAATACTGGATATATCACACCCTAAAATTTTCTTTTGACCTTTTATAATCACTTGTTTAATCCATTTCTGTTCTTTCCCATCCCAGACAACTGTTGATCTGTTTTCTGTCACTATAGATTAGTCAGCATTTGCCAGAATTTTATGTAAATGAAATTATAGAGTATGTGCTTTCTTTTGTTTGCTTGGCTACCTTCCCTCACCATAATAATTTTGAAGTTCATCCACTTTGTTGTGTGCCCAATAATCAATCCCCTTTTACAGAGAAGTAGTATTTCCTTGTATGTTTTTATCAGAATTTATTTGTCCAAATGGGCATTTGGATTATTTCTACTTTCTGGCAGTTATAAATACAGTTGCTTAAACATCCATGTATCAGTCATGGTGTGGACAGTTGCTTTATTTCTCCTGGGTAAATGCCCTGAAGTAGAATGGCTGGATCATATCTTAAATGTATGTTTCACTTTTTCAGAAACTGCCAAAACATTTTAAAGCCATTGGACCATTGTTCATTTCACAGTTTGAGAGTTTTATCCTAATAGGTACATACTGATATTTTATTGTAGTTTCAATTTGCATTTCTCTAATTATTAATGATAGTGGGGTTACTGTCATATGGGTTTTGTGATTGTCTACTTTGGTATGTGCTTAAGTATTTTGCCCATTTTTAATTTGTTTGTGTTATTGTGCTTTGAGAGATTTTTATGCATTTTAGATAGAGATCCTTCATCAGATATGTAACTTGCAAATGTTTTCCCCAGTCTGTATCTTGTTTTTCATTCTTGCCGCAGTGTGTTTTTGAAGAGCAGAAGTTTTTAGTTTTGATGACATTCAGTTTGTAAATGGGGCTGATTTGCCTGCTTGGTTTTTCTTCTCATTATGGGTCATATTTTATTGCTTTTTTGCATGGCTAATAATTTTTTATTGGAGGCCAGACTTTGTAGATTTTATTTTCTTAGGTGCTGGATATGTTTGTATTTCTATAAATATATTTGGGCTTTGTTACATGATGCAGTTAAGTTACTTGGAAACATTTTGTTCATTTGGGGACTTGCTTTTACGTTTTGTTAAGTGAGGCCAGGACAAAGTTTTCTGTGGGGGTAATTTTAAACCAGTTCTGAGTCCTTCACTTGATATATCTGAATTATGAGTTTTTTCACACTGGCTAAGGGATTTGTTCCCTTAATACTTTCAGGTGGTTCTTTCTTAGATGTTAGGTAGCTTCCTCATGTGCGTGTGATGATCTTCTGTAGATTTCTAGAGTACTTTGTCTTCATAACTCTATCCTTTTTGGTACTCCACCTAATGAATTTTGGCCACCTTAGTCTCTTCAGACTTCCACATCCATCTGCTCATCTGAGGGAAATTACTGGGTTCTGCCTGGGGGTGGTTCTTCATTGTGCTGTGATCAGGATATGCTCTCCAGGCCACAAACTGAGACAATCTTGGGGACTATTTTTTTTTCTTGTTTATCTGGGAATCACTGATGTGTCTTGAAAACCATTGCTTAATATATATTTTTCTTTCTTTGATTGTTTTGGGCAAAAGGGTAAATCTGGCCAGTATTAATTCTTTTCTTCCTAAAGCAGGTTTATTCAATTTCTGATATTAAGACTGAGGAATTATAGAGGCACATACATATTATATATGATTTCATGGTATTAGTTACATACTGTCTTGTCTATTTGTTTATAACCACTTTAAACAAAGATATATGGGGATAGCAATTCTTTTATATAAAATAAGTAAATTAAATGGTTGTTGTAGCATTATACTGAATTATCAGAGGTCTTGAACTTGGTCACAATACATTAACGTCTCTGGTAAAATATGTGTAATGGAGAAAATGCACTTAAATTATAACATTTTCAACACAGTACCTTTTCAGGAATATAATTATTTATAAATATGAGGTCTGTTGGAAGTAATGCTACCATATGGATCACAAGTATTAGGGAATCCTGGGGAAAACCAATCTGCTTATTCTAAGGTGTAAGATATAGAAAATTCACTATTCCTTTTTCCAATTTTCCATGCTGTGGATGAACATAAAAATCTTCTAGCTTAACTATTCCCAGTGTCAGAGCACACAGTGGGTGTACCACAAATGAGTGATGGATATGTCTGAGATTTTGCTCCCTGTGGCCCTTGACATGGTCTGATTGGGCCTTAGGAGGCTAGAATTGATAGACTTCCCTCTAGCCATAATCATTCTCAACTTACTGCAGTGTGCCCTACAAATAGTATATTTTCCTATGTGTGCTATGATGTGGAAAAGGTCATGAAGTGCTGCTCTGGTAGTTACATGTTTTCCTACTGTTTATCTTCTATCACGCCACTCTCAGTTTATAAATTTCTCTTGCTTTTGTTATTTCAAGGGATGGCTGATTTGAGGAAAAGAGGAATTTAGCCAATGGAAAGGAGAAGAATGGGCTTTCTGTAACTGTCTTTATTTCTGAATTCTATTGCCTTAGGGAGATTTTATTGTTAAAATGAAAATTCCATGTGTGTCTTGACTAATACGTAATATCTGTACTTGTAGAGTTAAGAATATTAACAGTGTAAATCATACAGCATATGCTTTCTTAAAAAGTGATTCTCATCTTTTAAAATAAATTTACCAAGGTGAATTTATTTATTTTATAACAGATATGACGCTTTTGCAAATACATAAGTAGATGATTATAATATGCTTTAATTTCCCTGTCTGATGTTCTAGCTTTCCCTTTAGAAATATATTAATAAAATATACTTAGTATTTTCAGAAAAGAGGAAATCTTAAGCTGTGATATTTAGGAGGTGAAAACTTTTTGTTACCTAGCTCATGTACATTTTTCGAATTTAAGAGTCTTGTGGACTAGATATTCTATTCTACATTTTGCAAGTTCCAGGTATACTTTGTTTATGTATGTGGCCTGCAGCATTTTAAGGCACCACTTTAAAAAAAATTTTGGATTAGCATTTGAATTTCATAGGAGTGACAGGTTTGCTTAAAGTTCTTCCATCATTTTTTCTACTAAGGGAGAGAAAGCTAAGAGAACAAACAGGCACAGACATTGAGATAGTTATAATTTCTACCCTTATCATTTTGTAATTATGGTATAATTGGAGAGCATAATACTTGAAGATTTCCTGTATTCTGTAATATAGAATTTACCATTTCTCTTTTCATGTGAACTTTGACATCAGATGACAACAGAAATAGAAAAGTATGAGTAAGTAGTATTTATTTTTATTTAGTAGAGAGAAAAGTCAGACAAGTGGCCAATTCCACACATTTTAAATTAAAATGAATATATATATAAACCACTGCAGATATACCTTTTGCTTTTATAACTATTTTTACAACTTAATTGAAGTATAACTAATATATGACAAACTGCCCATATTTAAAGTATGCAATTTGATACGTTTGACCTAGTTATATGCTGATGAAGCCATCACTATAATCAAGATAATGAACATATATATTATGGCAAAGTTTTATTGTCCTTCTTTGTAATCACATCATCCCATTCAGCATACCCAAGATAATCACTAAACAGCTTTTTGCCATTATAGATTACTTTATATTTTCCATAAATTTATATAAATTGAATCCTACAGTATGTACCATATTTTGTCTGCCTTTTTCACTCAGCATTATTATTTTGAGAGTCCTCTATATTGCTACATGCATCCTTAGTTCATTACATTTATAGCTGAATAGTATTCCCTTTTATGAATATCCCATAATCCATTTATTGATTCAGCTGTTTTTGGACATTTGGGTTATTTCCACTTTTGAGCAACAGCTTGTAAGGACCATATGAACATTCATATATAATCCTTTGTAGGAAGATAGTCTTTCATTTATTTTTAGGGATATACATCTAGGAGTAAAATATCTGGCACATAAGCCAGGTATATGTCGAACTTTAAAATAAAAAAGCTAATTTTTTTTCCCAAAGTGATCGCAGCATTTTACATTTCCAAGAAGCAGTGTTTGAAAGCTTCAGTTGCTCAGTTGCTCTACATTCTCACCAATACTTGGTCTGCTGTCTTGATAATTGTGGCCATTCTGAAAGGTGTGTAGTGATACCTTACTATGGTTTTAATTTATAGGTGACTAAGGACTAATGATACTAAAAACTTTTTTATGTGGTTACTATATCTACTTTGGTGAAGTGTCTATTGAAATATTTTGCTATTTCTAATAGGTTTGTTTGTTCTATTTTGAGTTTTTGAAAAAACGTATTCTGAATACAAGTACTTTTCCAGATAGTTATTTGTGACTGTATTTCCCCAGTTTGGACTTCATTTTCATTTTCTTAATAATGTTTTTCAAAGAGAAGATATTCTTAATTTTGATGAAGTGCTATCATTTTAAAAAATGAATCATGCTTTTTGCTGTCATATCCAAGAAATTTTTACCTAATCCAAAGTCTTAAAGGTTTTCAGCTACGCTTTCTTCCAGAAATTTTACAGTTTTACTTTTTACATTTAGGTCTATGATCATTTTGGGTTATTTTATACCATGGGACATAGTATTTGGTTTTAGTGTGGATATTGAATTGTTTCAGTAACATTTTTTCAAATCTTTTTTTATATTAAATTATTTTTGTGTGTTTTAGAAATTAGTTGACTATAGATTTGTCAGTTTATTTTAGACTCCATTTTCTGTTTTTATTATCTGTCTTGAGGCCAGTACCATACTAGATTGTTGCTTTAAAATAATTCTTATAATCAGGTAGTATAAATCCACCAACTTCTTTATCAATATTGTCTTCAAATGTTTAGATCCTTTCATTTTTGTATAGAATTTAGAGTCAGCTTATCAATTTCTACTAAAAAGCCGGGATTTTGATTGGGATTGCATTAACCCTATAGATCAATTTTGGAAGAACTGACATCTTAACACTATTCAATTGTCTGAACTGGGAGCACAGTGTATCTATTTGTCTAGTCTCAATTTCTCTCAGTGACGTTTTGTAGTTTGCAATGCATAGGTCTTCCTCTTCTTTTGCCAAATTTGTCTTGAGGTCAACAGGTAACCATACACAATTAGCAACACTAAGTTACCCTCTTTATAAAATAAACTAATTGGAATGGACTTTAAGATAATGTCACACTGCATGTGCACACGCACATAATTGACAAATGAAACTTTCTTAATTTTCCTCTTGGCGATTAAAATTTAGTCTTCTTTTTAAATTATGAAAATCCTTGTTAAGCCCTTGATAAGCTTTGGGAAAAGAAACCTTTTAAAACCCTTTCCAGGCATCTTTTAGCAGCCTTTGATTTTGTGCCTGGAATTTGTTCCTTCCGGTGGGTTCTTGCTCTCGCTGACTTCAAGAACGAAGCCGCGGACCCTCGTGGTGTTACAGTTCTTAAAGACGGTGTGTCTGTAGTTTGTTGCTTCTGATATTCAGATGCGTACGGAGTTTCTTCCTTCTGGTGGGTTCGTGGTCTCGCTTGACTTCAGGAGTGAAGCCCAGACCTTCACAGTGAGTGTTACAGCTCTTAAAGGTGGTGCATCCAGAGTTGTTTCTTCTTTCTGGTGGATTCCTGGTCTCGCTGACTTCAGGAGTGAAGGTGCAGACCTTTGCAGTAAGTGTTACAGCTCTTAAAGGTGCTGCATCCATAGTTGCTCGTTCCTCCTGGTGGGTTCATGGTGTCGCTGACTTCAGGAGTGAAGCCACAGACCTTCGCAGTGAGTGTTACAGCTCTTAAAGGTGGCACGTCTGGAGTAGTTCATGCCTGCCAGTGGGTTTATGGTCTCGTTGGCTTCAGGAGTGAAGCTACAGACCTTCGTGGTGCGTGTTACAACTCATAAAGGTAGTGTGGACCCAAAGAGTGAGCAGCAGCATGATCTATTGCAAAGAGCAAAACAACAAAGCTGCCACAACATGGAAGGGGACCCAAGCGGGTTGCTGCTGCTGGCTCAGGTGGCCAGTTTTTATTCCCTTATTTGGCCTCGCCCACATTCTGCTGATTGGTCCATTTTACAGAGAGCTGACTGGTCCATTTTACAGAGAGCTGATTGGTCCATTTTACAGAGTGCTGATTGGTCCGTTTTTAAAGAGTGCTGATTGGTGTGTTTACAAACCTTTAGCTGGACACGGAACACTGATTGGTGCTTTTTTACAGAGTTCTGATTGGTACGTTTACAAACCTTTACCTGGACACAGAGCGCTGATTGGTGCGTTTACAATCCTTTAGCTAGACAGAAAAGTTCCCCAAGTCCCCACCCCACCCAGAAGCTCAGCCTGCTTCACCTCTCCATTTCACTTAAGGAGGAGCCATAGTTTCCCATTTCTTATTTTTTTTTTTTTTTTTCTTTGTCAGTATCCAAAATCATTTTAATAAGAGGGTAGGATCCAGGGTTTGTTTTTGTAGCCTCGGCTGGCCTGTAGGCCTCCACTGCACTCGAACTTTCGAGTTGGCTCCCGGGGCCTTGCCGAAATGCCAGTACCCCTCTCGGCCCTTGTGAAGATTGGAGAGCAGGACGGTGCTGCAGCCCTTGGGGGAGTCCAGGGCCAGCTGGTCAAAAGTGAAGATCTTGCCCCCCACCCTGAGGATGCTGCTGCGGTCTGACCAGCTGGTCATCACAGTACACACACCTTCAGTTTGGGCACCTCCTGAACCTGCACATCATCCATTATGGTCCCCACAACCACGGCCGTTTTGTTTTCCCGGCTGAGAAGCTTCATCATCCGGATCATTTGGGAAAGGGACAGAGGTGGCTGGTTGGTGCGACTCATAAACAACCTCTTCAACACAACCTGGTTGAATGTGGAGTTCGTTAATCTGGCCCGAAACCTGTACTACTTGACCAACAGCCTCAGGTAGATATCCTGGCTCTTGGGCTCCTTGCGCTGAACCTTTGGTCCTTGTTGTGGCGGTTGTGAACTCCCATGATGGCGCCTCCTGCTGGGCCAGGTCCGGAAAGCTTAGTTTCCCATTTCTAACAACTTAAGGGAAAAACCTCTCTTTTTAAAAATCTTTCCTAGTTCCACAGCTTTTTTGAGTCTTTCCCTACCATAGCTTAAAGTAGCATAACAACTGAGAGTTTTTCTCCCCCAACATTTTTTGAACGCAACTTTTAAGTGTCAATATTCCTTTATTTTGTAAGAACTTATTTTGTAAGTTTTATGGCATTCCATGTTTTGGTAATCCACAGTTGCTTTATATATAATTGAACAAATTTACATTTTTTAAAAAAATTATAAAACCCTGCATCTTCTGTAGAATAGTTTACTGCCTATGTTTTGAAAGAGACTTTGCTATCTAAATGGAATTTGCGTCACTCCATGTGATTTAACTTTACAAAATCCATTTAAATAGAACACAGATTTAAAATAGATTTCTAAAGTGATTTCTACCATAAAAATTGGGGCAGGGCAAAAGACACATCCTGCCTTGAAGATTTGTGATTAATTTTTCTCACAGAGTGAGTTAACTTTAGTTTTTACTTTCTATACAGATCAAGAATTTATAATTTTTACATTGTCTTAAAACGAATACAAATTATTTATGGTTGCCAGTTACATAGCTCATGTCATCCTCTGCCATATGTGATGCCATACAATGCATGGGATTGTCAGCATCTTTCACTCTTGGATATATAAACTGTAACATTGCAAACTTCATTTTGACAGTTTGAAGTATATTATGACTTAATGTGAGGCCCTTCTTCCATTTGCTATGGCCAGAAACCATACTGATTCTTCATAAGGTACAGAATATAAAAGTAATATGATATATTATTTTTCTTTAATGAGGATAAAATTAAGGTAAAGTTATAAAAATCCACACATGGAACAAATAAAGGGAACGTGTAGAAACAAGTACTTATTTGGTAAAGGTGTAGATACGGTATTGTGTAGTAGAAAAGTCATAGGCTGTGATTAAAGAAAAGTGCATTTGACTTCTATCCTTCTCAGTGACTGGCTGAATCATCTTCAAAAAGTTATGTGACCACTTCAAGCTTCAGATTCCACATCTGTAAATTGGCTATAATAATGCCTACAAATCATAGAATTGACATTAAAATTAATTATCAAAACTATGTAGCAGTGAGAACTCATGTAATAGCACCTATACCTGCTCTGTATTCTAGTTTATTCTATAGCAGAATTCTAAGTGTTATGTAATATAAATAATACATCTTTCTCTAGCTAATGATTTACTTAGCAGCAGTACTGATAATGTAACTATGTATTATGTATTCACATTACAGAATATGACATTATAGAAATGTGTAGTCGTTAAATATTGGGATAAAGAATATAGATACTTTGGAGGTTTTCAAGGGGTGGAATAGGTAGAAAAAAGCCGTGATGAATTTAGATGTTTTAGAAGAGTCAAGTAAACATGTGGTTATATTCACAAAAAATTACAGCACCTTTCCCCATTCAGTTATGATTTCATTTAAAATATATTTGAATATTTCATTAATCATTAATTACTCTGGATTTAAAATTTGATGTCCAAACTTAAAAACTGAAGAATAACGAGAAATAGTAAAAGCTGAATATAACAGAGAATGTATATTGACTCATTTAAAACTCGCTTAGCTTATTAAGATTTGAGGATTCTACAATATGAAATATAAAATTTTCACCTATAGTTGTAGGAAAAGATTGAATTCTTTAAGATTTTAAAATTCTGGAATCTTGTTGTCTAGTAGTGTGAAAGATAGATTAAAATAGGCAAGAAGAGAGGGAAAAAAATCACATTAATACCATTCCAAGTGCGAAGAGAGTGGTTTCTTCTGCCAGTAGGCTCAAAAAGTCTCTGGAGAGAAACAATTTCTGAGTGAAAATCTGTTGCTCCACCTGCTTTCCTCACCTCCCTCGTCCCCATGTAATGCCTTCAGAAAAGCAGGGGATAATTGTTACTTTCGGAAAAACCCAGATATTGGAAGACAGTTGCCCAGAAAAGGACGTATTAGAAAGCGTAAGCATTCCTGAGAACATTTGGCAGATGATCACAATATAGTGTCATCTGAATGAAATATATGGTGGTATAATTCAAATGACTCTTTATTCTAGAATTAGTGCAATAGCTTTCTGTTTTTATATGTTGACTATAATAAAACGAAAGGCCACAGGACTCCAGTTGTCTTTCATTCATGTCAGTATTATAGAAAGATATTCTCTGATAAATTGGCACGTTTGGTCATAGTTCTCTTTTCAGGTACAACTTTAATACAGTTTCTTTATGGTTATCCCTGTTTTTGCTTATAATTTAGCCATATTTCCAGTTTTTACACTTGATCTTAGCCAAAAGGCTGAAAGGCGATATGTTTCTGGTTTTTAAATGCTCTTATAGTTTCTTTTATCTTAAAACATTTTATTTCTTTAACAATAAGCTGTTTATAGAAACAGACATTAAACAGACTAAATCCATTCCATTATATGAGCAATTTAAGATAAGTATTCTTATTTAATACAAAAAAAAGATAATACCATTGCCTTCTGGGAGTTCATTCTATCAGGTTGTATAGAGATTCACTTTAACTATCATATGATACACTGTCTGGTAAATGCTGTAAAATACTAGTGAAGTAAATTTGAGTATATTGATTTATTTTTCAACTTGTTCCATTCCACTGCATACAGAAAAATTCATAATTTGCTTGGAGTCATATTCGAAAATGAGTTCTGTTCACACCGTAATTTTATTTTGTGACAGAACAGTGAATCTTGATTAAAGTTAAAAAAATGGCTTAAAATATTCATTTAGTCAACGTCAAAAAATATGGTAAAGATCTAAACTCAATATAGAAAATGTTTAAATTATTATATCGAAAATAACTTTTTGTATATTGCTACAGAAGCTTTTTTTTAGTTGATATATTCCTATTCTAAAAATACTTTTTAAAATCTTGGATAAATGAATTATCTCCATATATCAACTATTCTAATATTTTTACCTACTTAAATCAGGAGTACATGGACTGCAAATTAAAAGCTATAGAAAGACTGATGAAACCTTCTAAACTTACCATTTGGTAACTATCACATTAATGGTTGTTTCAAGTAATAATCATCAATGGATGTTAAAAATAGTGGATAAAAGTTTAATTAGAAGCAGAATATTTAGCATCTTAACGTATTTTGACATACGATATTTATTAAATACAAAGGGAAAAAGATTAACTTTACAGTGAAAAAGAAATCTGGCAAATATCTAAACTAAGTGATCAAAGTTAACATCACCAATAAAGGAACAGAGTAGACATATGCCTATGAATATGATGCACTTGAAAAAAATGTCATTTCTATAGAATCTCTTAGAAAGACTTGTAACATGAATCTGTTTGTGAGAAAACATCAAGCAAACCCAATTTAAGGAACAGTCAATAAAATAAATGGAACCCTTCAAAAATATCAACTTTATGGAAAACAAGAAAACTAAGGTACTGTTTCAGACAAAAAGAGATGAAAGAGGCTGGGTGCAGTGGCTCATACCTGTAATCTCAGTACTTTGGCAGGCCAAGGCGGGTGGATCACCTGAGGTCGAGAATTCGAGACCACTGTGACCAACATGGAGAGACCTCGTCTCTACTAAAATTACAAAATTAGCCAGGTGTGGTGGTGCATGAGTGTAATCCCAGCTAATTGGGAGGCTGAGGCAGGAGAATCATTTGAATCCAAGAGGTGGAGGTTGCAGTGGGCCAAGATTGCACCATTGCACTCCAGCCTGGGCAATAAGAGCAAAACTCCATCTCAAAAAAAAAAAAAAAAAAAAAAAAGAAAAAAAAAAAAAAAAAAAAAAAAAAAAAGTCGAAAGAAATATGAAAACTGACAACAGTGAGGTATTTTTGTGGGGTGCCTTTTTATTGGGATTTTACTGTTTTTCTCATGATTAAACTGGGGTTGTAGGTTTTACAGAGAAATACTGTAGACGTAAAGTGTTATTTTTACAATCTTGAGTATGTACTTTCACTGTATGATTGCTGATAATGACCTTGATCACCTGGCTCAGGTATCATTTGCCATGTTTTTCCACTGCAATTTCTCAAAGTAATATTACTCTATCCATCCCCCCGTTTTATACTGTATTCTTTGAAGGAGTTACTATATGCAGCCCAGCTGGATTTAAGAAGTGAGGAGTTAGCTGTCACCATTTGAGGACACAGAGTCTTCATTAGCTATTTGGAATTCTTCTGTACAGGAGATTTGCCTGTTCTCACTCCTATTCATTTATTTATTGATTTTTTTGTCAGTATGTACATAGATATTTATTTTATACTTTGGGTTGTAACCCAGTACTATTTTGTTCTTTTTTCTTTTCCTTTACTTGACTTGTTTTAGCTTGGGCCATTGGCAGACCTTTCAATTGATCCTGTGTCCTTTTGACATAACTCCATAATTGTGTGTGTTTGTGTGTGTTGTGTGAGTGTGTTAATACATTTTTGGCACAGTAAGATTCTCCCAGTTCATCTGTTATATTTTCTGCCAAAGTTTCAGAATCAGACATTTCTCCAAGGAGCCTTGGCTTATTTTATTGGAGAACTGTATTAGGACTCTAGATCTGAGCACTATTCTGCTTATTACTACTGGGTGTCATTGTTTTTAGGCCCTCTCAGCTGACAGAGCTGGATAATATATGCATTAATAACCGATGAATATAGACATATCTATAAATTTTGTTTTATGTAACCAATCATATCTTTATGAAATTAAACACGAGTTCATACTGATGTCTTCAACTGTAATCCATCACCACATAAGTCACTCCAGCCTTCTTATTTAGCTTATCTGTAAATTTTCACTCCAACAATATGAAATTTGGCTCCAACAATTTGCCACTCATTTATTTATTTGCTCATTTCCAATATTTATAGATAGCAGTATCAGAAATGTTAATCCCAAAGGCAATCTTCAAAACGCAGTTCCCATCACAATACCACTATTATTCATGGAACACAATGTGGAGATTCCTTAAAGAACTAAGAGTAGAACTACCATTTGATCCAGCAATCCCACTACTGGGTATCTACCCAGAGGAAAAGAAGTCATTATTCGAAAAAGATGCTTGCACATGCATGTTTGTAGCAGCACAATTCACAATTGCAAAAACAAGGAACCAACCCAAATGCCCATCAATCAATGATAAAGAAACTGTGGTATATATGTGTATATATGTGTGTGTATATATATGTGTATATGTATGTATTATATATGTATATATGTGTATATATATACACGTGTGTGTCTGCTCAGCCATAAAAAGGAATGAATTAGTGTCGTTTGCAGCAACCTGGATGAGATTGGAGACTATTATTCTAAGTGAAGTAACTCAGGAATGGAAAATCAAATATTGTATGTTCTCACTCATAAGTGGGAGCTAAGCTATGAGGATGCCAAAGCATAAGAATGATACAATGGACTTTGGGTACTCAGGGGGAAAGGGTTGGAAGGGGGTGAGGGATAAAAGACTATAATAGGGTGCAGTGTATACTGCTCGGGTGATGGGTGCAGCAAAATCTCACAAAGCACCACTAAAGAACTTATGTAACCGATCACCACCTGTTCGCCAATAACCTATGGAAATTAAAAAAATTAAAGAATTGCTAATGCCTACTTACATGTGAGAGAGTTTTATCAACTAGAGTACAATGCTTATATGAAGTCCTCATTTCCAAAGTTATTATCAGTATTTTCCCCATCACTTTTTTTTTAGTGATTTGTTACATACATTTATAATACAGTAAGATTGACTTGCCACCACCTGTATTCCTTTCTGAGATCACTTCAACTTCTAAATGACTTTTCATATTTGCTTACATGAAGCCTTTTTGTGCTATAAAGTTTTGCTGCCAACATTGGTTACCATACGGTTATATGTCAAAGTGTGGAGAAATGGCACATTTTATGTTGCAGTCTTATGTGTCTGCCTTTATCTATTGTTTTCTTTTTTCTTCCTTTTGTTTTTTCATTTTTTCTTCTTCCTCTTATTTCTCCTCCCCTATCTCTTCTTACTCTCCCTCTTCCTCTTCCTCTTCTCTTCTGGTTGCTCTATTTCTTCTACCTCCTTTCTCTTCTTTCATCTCCTTGATTTTCTCTATTTCCTATTCGCCTTTTCTTAATTGCTCTGCTTTTTATTTATTGGTCTCCTGCCTGCAAAACCTTGCAATTGGATAAAGTGGTCTTTAACTTACTACGGTAATTTCGAATTCACTTTTTATTTAGTTTAAGAACAATCATAAAACCAATTGCTGTCACTGGAGAGTAGAAAAAATATAGGAGTGAATGGCTGGAGATTGTAAACATTTTTTTTTTCCGCATAAGGTAAATACTAAGTGAAGTAACTCAGCAATGGAAAGCCAAATATTGTATGTTTTAGAAATGAATAGATTCAGGTGAGAAGGAACTAAAATAGTGCCCATTTTAATTAATAGAGTAGAAATAAGAATGAAATGATTACATATAGCAGGTAATCATCCTTCCCTATTATAATTAGCAGCTGTTCTACTTGAGCTAATGAACTCCCTGGGTTTCTTTAGTTTCCACACTTCATTTTCTGCAGAGGAGCAGGCCCCTTCCCAGCCCAACAGGATGAATTTTGTTCAGCATGCACCCTTACACTAAACAAAATTCACACTAAACAAAATCCACCCTGAGAAAGCAGGTGATGCAGTTGTAAACAACTATTGTGAGGGCGATAAATCTACCAGAAGACTCTGGGAAGGGTTTGCGGCTTATAAAGTTTTATAAAGAGTATTTTAAGCAATCCCTTTTTTTTGCAAGTTGTCTTTGACATGTCAGCATGTGGTACATGAGATTTTAGCAACTGTCTAGGTTTAGGAGAGAAGCTAAACTGAAGACAACATGTTAACAGTGACAGACCGGATGAAATGGAATATACTTTGGGATTTGAATGAAAATATTAAACAACTGTATTAACCTCAAATACTACCCTAGCCTAGAGTTCTGCTTATGTGGGATTATGAATTATTTTACTGGCTAAGCCTTTTGGAGTTGTCTTCACTGTTACTTGCAACTGCAAACTTTGAGTCTTTTTGACATGCTGCTAAAAAAATTTCTAAGATATTGAGATTATTTTAAGATCAAAGAAGTTATAGTTTTAAGATTTATTAAGAAAAATTTATTTTCCAGAGAATAGAAAATATGACTCCTCACACATACCATATAATTTCCTTATTTAGAGTGTACAGTTTAGTTTTGTTTAATATATTTGCAGGATGAGCAACTATCACCAAAATTAATTTTCAAATAGTTTTATCACTCTCTTCCTCCAAAAACCCCATACCCATTAGCAGTCATTCCTCATTCCTTCTCTGCTGCCACCTTCCCAACTCAGTCCCAGGCAACTTCTTCTGATTTTTCTGTCTATAGATTTTCCTGTTCTAGACATTTCACATAAATGGAATCACATGATATGCAGCCTTTTGTGACTGATTTCTTTCACTTAGTGTAAATGTTTCCAAGGTTTACCTGTGTTGTTCTATGTACAAATTCTTGATCCTTATTTCTGAATAATATTTCGTTATATGAGTATACGACACTTTGTTTATTCATTCCTGTCAGCTGATGGAATTATGGACTGTCTTTACTTTTTGAGTGTATGAGTAATGCTGCTATGATGATTCATGTGCAAGTTTTTTGTCGGCGTGTTTTTATTTATCTTGGGTACACCTAGGAGTTGAATTGTTGGGTCGTATGGCGACTCTATTATTAAGACTTGAAAACCTGCCGAACTATTTTCCAAAATGACTGCAGCACTTTGCATTTCTACCAGTAATCGACGAGGGATCCTATTTCTCCACATTCCCATCAATCCTTGCTGTTGTCTTAAATGTAGACATCCTGGTGAGTGTGAAATTGTATCTTGCCACTAATGATGTTGAGCATCTTTTCTTTGTCTTATTGGCCATTTGTGTGTCTTCTTTGGAGAAATACCTATTCAAATCCTGTGACTATTTTTAATTTGGGTGAGCTACCTATGGGCTGTCTTTTCATTTTCTTGATAGTGTGCTTTGAAGCACAAAAGTTTTAATTTGATGAAGTCTTATATATATTTTTTTCTTTTTTTAATTAGACTTTAAGTTCTCGGATACAAGTGCAGAATGTGCAAATTTGTTACATAGGTATACACGAGCCATGGTGGTTTGCTGCACCCATCAACCCATCATCTATTTCTTCTAATGTTATCCCTCCCCAAGCCCCCCACCCCCCAACAGGCCCTGGTGTGTGATATTTCCCTCTCTGTGTCTGTGTTCTCATTGTTCAGCTCCCACTTATGAGTGAGAAGATGCTGTGTTTCGTTTTCAATTCCTGTGTTAGTTTGCTGAAAATGATGGTTTCCAGCTTCATCCATGTCCCTGCAAAGAACATGAACTCATCATTTTTCATGACTGCGTAGTATTCCATGGTGTATATGTGCCACATTTTCTTTATCCAGTCTATCATTGATGGGCATTTGGCTTGGTTCCAAGTCTTTGCTATTGTGAATAGTGCTGCAGTAAACATACGTGTGCATGTATCTTTATAGTAGAATGATTTATAATCCTTTGGGTATATGCCCAGTAATGGGATTGCTGGGTCAAATGGTACTTCTGGTTCTAGATCCTTGAGGAATCGCCAAACTGTCTTCCACAATGGTTGAACTAATTTACACTGCCACCAAGAGTGTGAAAGTGTTCCTGTTTCTCCACATTTTCTCCAGCATCTGTTGTTTCCTGACTTTTTAATGATCGCCATTCTAACTGACGTGAGATGGTATCTCACTGTGGTTTTAATTTGCATTTCTCTAATGACCAGTGATGATGAGCTTTTTTTCATATATTTGTTGGCCGCATAAATGTATTCTTTTGAGAAGTGTCCGTTCATATCATTTGCCCACTTTTTGATGTGATTGTTTAAGTTCCTTGTAGATTCTGGATATTAACCATTTGTTGATGGATAGATTACAAAAATTTTCTCCCATTCTGTAGGTTGCCTGTTTACTCTAATGATAGCTTCTTTTGCTGGGCTGAAGTTGTTTTTTGTTTTTGTTTTTGTTTTTTTTCTGAGACAGAATCTCACTCTGTTGCCAGGCTGGAGTGCAGTTGTGTGATCTTGGCTCACTGCAACCTCCACCTCTTGGGTTCAAGTGGTTCTCCTGCATAGGCCTATTGAGTGGCTGAGACTAGAGGCATGCACCACAACACCCAGCTAATTTTTGTATTTTTACTAGAGATGGGATTTCACCATGTTGGCCAGGATGGTCTCGATCTCTTGACCTCATGATTTGCCTGCCTCAGCCTCCTGAAATGCTAGGATTACAGGCATGAGCCGCCGCGTCTGGCCAAGAGCCCTTTAGTTTAATTAGCTCCCATTTATCAATTTTGGCTCTTGTTGCCTTTGCTTTTGGTGTTTTAATCCTGAACTCTCTGCCCATGCCTATGTCCTGAATGGTATTGCCTAAGTTTTCTTCTACGGTTTTTATGGCTTTAGGTCTTACGTTTAAGTCTTTAATCCATCTTGAGTTAATATTTGTGTAAGGTGTAAGGAAGGAGTCCAGTTTCAGTTTTCTGCATATGGCTAGCCAGTTTTCCCAACACTATTTATTAAATAGGGAATCCTTTTCCTATTGCTTGTTTTTGTCAGGTTTGTCAAATATCAGATGGTTGTAGATGTGTGACATCATTTCTGAGGCCTCTATTCTGTTCTATTGGACTATATATCTGTTTTGGTACTACTACCATGCTGATTTGGTTACTGTAGCCTTGTAGTATAGTTTGAAGTCAGGTAATGTGATGCCTCCAGCTTTGTTCTTTTTGCATAGGATTGTCTTGGCTGTATGGGATTTTTTTTTTTTTTTGGTTCCATATGAACTTTAAAGTAGTTTTTTCTAATCCTGTGAAGAAAGTCAATGGTAGCTTGATGGGGATAGCATTAAATCTATAAATTACTTTGGGTAGTAATGGCCATTTTCACAGTATTGATTCTTCCTATCCATGAGCATGAAATGTTTTTCCACTAGTTTGTGTCCTCTCTTATTTCCTTGAGCAATGGTTTGCAGTTCTTGAAAAGGTCCATCACATCCTTTGTAAGTTCTATTCCTAGGTATTTTATTCTCTTTGAAGCAATAATGAATGTGAGTTCACTCATGATTTGGCTCTCTGTTTATCCATTATTGCTGTATAGGAATGCTTGTGATTTTTGCACATTGATTTTGTGTCCTGAGACTTTGCTGAAGTTGCTTATCAGCTTAAGGAGATTTTGGTCTGAGACGATGGGGTTTTCTAAATATAGAATCAATGTCATCTGCAAACAGAGACAATTTGACATCCTCTCTTCCTATTTGAATACCGTTTATTTCTTTCTCTTGCCTGATTGCCATGGCCAGAACTTCCAATACTATGTTGAATAGGAGTGGTGAAATGGGGCATCCTTGTCTTGTGCTGGTTTTCAAAGGGAATGCTTCCAGTTTTTGCGCATTCAGTATGATATTAGCTGTGGGTTTGTCATAAATAGCTCTTATTATTTTGAGACACATTCCATCAATACCGAGTTTATTGAGAATTTTTAGCATGAAGATGTGTTGAATTTTATCAAATAGCTTTTCTGCGTCTATTGAGATAATCATGTGATTTTTGTCATTGGTTCTGTTTATGTGATGGATTACGTTTATTGACTTGTGTATGTTGAATCAGCCTTGCATCCCAGGGATGAAGCCAACTTGATCATGTTGGATAAGCTTTTTGATGTGCTGCTGGATTTGGTTTGCCAGAATTTAATTGCAGATTTTCACATCGACGTTCATCAGGGATATTGGCCTGAGGTGTTCTTTTTTTGTTGTGTCTCTGCCAGGCTTTGGTATCAGGATGATGCTGGCCTCAGTATGTGAGTTAGGGAGGAGTCCCTCTTTTTCTATTGTTTGAAATAGTTTCATAAGGAATGGTGCCAGCTCCTCTTTGTACCTCTGGTGAATTAGGCTGAGAATCTGTCCGGTCCTGGGCTTTTTTTAGTCGGTAGGCTAACAATTACTGCCTCAATTTCAGAACTTGTTATTGGTCTATTCAGGGATTCAAGTTCTTCCTGGTTTAGAATTGGGAGGGTGTATGTTTACAGGAATTTATCCATTTCTTCCAGATTTTCTAGTTTATTTTAATAGCAATGTTTATAGTATTCTCTGATGGTAGTTTGTATTTCTGTGGGATCAGTGGTGATATCCTCTTTTTCATTTCTTATTGTGTCTATTTGATTCTTCTCTCTTTTCTTTGTCTGCCCAGCTGACTAGCTATTTTGTTAATATTTTCAAAAAACCAGCTCCTAGATTCATTGATTTTTTTTGAAGGGTTTTTTTTGTGTCTCTGTCTCCTTCAGTTCTGCTCTGGTCTTAGTTATTTCTTGTCTTCTGCTACCTTTTGAATTTGTTTGCTTTTGCTTCTCTAGTTTTTTTTTAATCGTGTTATTAGGATGTTGATTTCAGATCTTCCCGCTTTCTCCTTTGGGCATTTAGTGCTGTAAATTTCCCTCTAAACACTGCTTTAGCTGTGTCTGAGAGATTCTGGTATGCTGTGTCTTTTTCTCATTGTTTTCAAAGAACTTATTTATTTCTGCCCTAATTTCGTTATTTACCCAGTAGTCATTCAGGAGCAGGTTATTCAGTTTCAATGTAGTTGTGCAGTTTTGAGTGAGTTTCTTAATCCTGAGTTCTAATTTGATTGCACTGTGGTCTGAGAGACTGTTATGATTTCCATTCTTTTACATTTGCTGAGGAGTGTTTTACTTCCAATTATGTGGTGAATTTTATAATAAGTGCAATGTGGTGCTGAGAAGAATGTATAATCTGTTAATTTGGGGTGGAGAGTTCTGTAGATGTCTATTAGGTCTGCTTGGTCCAGAGCTGAGTTCAAGTCCTTACTATCCTTGTTAATTTTCTGTCTTGTTGATTTGTCTAATATTGACAGTGGGGTGTTAAAGTCTCCCACTATTATTGTTTGGGAGTCCATGTCTCTTTGTAGGTCTCTAAGAACTTGCTTTATGAATCTGGGTGCTCCTGTATTGGGTGCATATATATTTAGGATAGTTAGCTCTTCTTGTTGCATTGATTCCTTTACCATTATGTAACGCCCTTGTTTGTCTCTTTTGATCTTTGTTGTTTTAAAGTCTGTTTTATCAGACACTAGGACTGCAACCCCTGCTTTTTTTTTTTTTCTTTTCATTTGCTTGGTAAATCTTCCTGCATCCCTTTGTTTTGAGCCTATGTGTGTCTTTGCATGTGAGATGTGTCTCCTGTATACAGCACACTGATGGGTCTTGACTTTATCCAATTTGCCAGTCTGCATCTTTTAATTTGGGCATTTAGCCCATTTACATTTAAGATTAATATTATTATGTGTGAATTTGATCCTGTCATTATGATGCTAGCTGGTTATTTTGCCTGTTAGTTGGTGCAGTTTTTTTCATAGCGTCGATGGATTTTACAATTCGGTATGTTTTTGCAGTGGCTGGTACCTGTTTTTCTTTTCCATATTTATTCCTTCCTTCAGGAGCTCTTGTAAGACAGGCCTGGTGATGACAAAATCTCTCAGGATTTGCTTGTCTGTAACGGATTTTATTTCTCCTTTGCTTATGACACTTAGTTTGGCTGGATATGAAATTCTCGGTTGGAAAAAATTTTTTTAAGAATGTTGAATATTGGCCCTCACTCTCTCTTCTGGCTTGTAGCGTTTCTTGCAGAAAGATCAGCTGTTAGTCTGATGGGCTTCCCTTTGTGGGTAATCCAAACTTTCTCTCTTTGTGGCTGCCCTTAACATTTTTTCCTTCATTTTAACCTTGGTGAATCTGATGATTATGTGTCTTGGGGTTGCTCTTCTCGATGAGTATCTTTGTGGTGTTCCCTGTATTTCCTCAATTTGAATGTTGGCCTGTCTTGCTAGGTTGCGGAAGTTCTTCTGGATAATATTCTGAAGAGTGTTTTCCAACTTGGTTCCATTCTCCCTGTCACTCTCAGATACGTCAATCAAACATAGGTTTGGTCTTTTCACATAGTCCCATATTTCTTGGAGGCTTTGTTCATTCATTTTCTTTCTTTTTCTCTAATCTTGTCTTCATGCTTTATTTCTTTAAATTGATCTTCAATCTCTGATATCCTTTCTTCTGCTCTATTGATTTGGCTATTGATGCTTGTGTATGCTTCATGAAGTTCTCATGCTGTGTTTTTCAGCTCCATCATGTCATTTATGTTCTTCTCCAAACTGGTTATTCTAGTTAGCATTTCCTCTAACCTTTTTTCAAGCTTCTTAGCTTCCTTGCATTGGGTTCAAACATGCTCCTTTAGCTCAGAGAAGTTTTTTATTACCCACCTTCTGAAGCGTATTTCTGTCAGTTCATCAAACTCATTCTCTGTTCAGTTTTGTCCCTTACTGGTGAAGAGTTGTGATCCTTTGGAGGAGAAGAGGCATTCTGGTTTTAGGAATTTTCAGCCTTTTTTTGCTGGTTTTTCCTCATCTTCACGGATTTATCTACCTTTGGCCTTTGATGTTGGCGACCTTCAGATAGGGTTTCTGTGTGGACGTCCTTTTTGTCAATGTTTGTGCTATTCCCTTCTGTTTGTTAGTTTTCCTTTTAACAGTCAGGCCCCTCTGCTGCACGTCTGTTGGAGTTTGCTGGAGGTCCACTCCAGACCCTGTCTGCCTGGGTATCACCAGTGGAGGCTGCAGAACAGCAAAGATTGCTGCCTGTTCCTTCCTCTGGAAGCTTCGTCCCAGAGGGGCACCTGCCAGATGCCTGCCAGAGCTCTCCTGTATGTATGTTGACCCCTGCTGGGAAGTGTCTCCCAGTCAGGAGGCACAGGGGTCAGGGACCCACTTGAGGAGGCAGTCTGTCCCTTAGCAGAGCTCAAGCACTGTGCTGGGAGGTCTGCTGCTCTCTTCACAGCTGGCAGGCAGAAACGTTGAAATCTGCTTAAGGTGTGCCCACAGTCTCCCCTTCCCCCAGGTGCTCTGTTTCAGGGAGATCGGAGTTTGATCTATAAGCCCCTGACTGGGGCTGCTGCCTTTTTTTCAGAGATGTCCTGCCCAGAAAGGACGAATTTGTTATTACCTACCTTCTACAGCCTACTTCTGTTAATTTGTCAAACTCATTTTCTGTCCAGTTTTGTTCCCTTGCTGGCAAGGAGTTGTGATCCTTTGGAGGAGAAGAGGCATTCTGGTTTTTATAATTTTCAGAGCTGTGGTGGACTCCACCCAGTCCAAACTTTCTAGAAGCTTTGTTTATACTGTGATGGGAAAACTGCCTACTCAAGCCTCAGTAATGGAGGATGCCACTCCCCCCACCAAGCTCAAGAGTCTCAGGTCGACTTCAAACTGCTGTGCTGGCAGTGAGAATTTCACGTAAGTGGATCTTAGCCTGCTGGGCTCCATGGGGTTGGAATCTGCTGAGCTGGACAACTTGGCTCCCTGGCTTTAGGCCCCTTTCCGGGGGAGTGAACGGTTCTGTCTTGCTGGCATTCCAGGCACCACTGGGGCATGAAAAAAAACTCCTGCAGCTAGCTTGGTGTCTGCCCAAATGGCTGCCCAGTATTCTGCTCAAAACCCAGGGCCCTGGTGGTGTAGGCACCCCAGGAATCTCCTGGAATCTTCTGGTCTGCAGGTTGCGAAGACTGTGGGAAAAGCAAATTAGATATAAAAGTAATGTTTTTTAGCTCAATAAAGGTCACATATGATAAATCCACAGTTAACATCATACTCAGTGATGAAAAGTTGAAAGATTTTTCTTTAAGATCTGAAATAAAACAAGGATGCCCACTCTTAGCACTTCTATTCAATATAGGACTGAAAGTCTTAGCCAGAGTAATTAGGTAAGGAAAAGGGAAGACATCCCAATAGTAAAAAAGGTTTAATTGTCTATGTTTGCTGATGACATGATCTCATATACAGAGAACCCTATGGACTCTTCCAAAAAATTGTTAGAACTGATAAATTCAATACAAGTACAATATACAAAATCATTATATAAACATCAGCAGTTTTTGTTTGCGCTAATAATGACTTATGTAGGAGAGAGAGCAAGGAAACAATACTATTTACAATAGATAAAAAACAATATTCTTAGGAATACATTTAACTGAGAAGGTAAAAATCTGTACACTGAAAAATATAAAACCTTGATTAAAAAAATTGTGGAAGGCACAAATAAATGAAAAGATATCCCATGTTCATGGATTGGAAGAATTAGTATTGTTAAAATGTCCCAACTACTCAAGGTGATCTACAGATTTAATGTAATCCCTATCAAAATTCTAATGCCATTTTCACAGTAATAAAGAAAAAATCCTAAAATTTGTCCAGAATCACAAAAGACCCCAAAGAAGCAAATCAATCTTGAGAAAGAAGAAAGCTGGAGGTATTATACTTACTGATTTCAAAATATATTAAAAGCTATGGTACTCAAAACCACATGGTACTGGCATACAAACAGACACATTAACAAATGGAACAGGATAGAGAGCCCAAAAATGAACCCACAGATTTTCATTCAATTGATTTTTGGCAAAAGTGCTAAGAACACACAATCGGGAGAGGGGAATCCATTAAATAATTGGTGTTGGCATGACTGGATATCCACATGCACAAGAGGAAAACTGGATGTTTATCTCACACCATATTCAAAGGTCACACCATATTCAAAGGTCACACCATATTCAAAGGTCAACTTGCAATATATTAAAGACTCAAATGTAAGTCTTAAAGTGTAAAACTAGTAGAAAGAAACAGGGGAAATGCTCCATGATGTTGGTCCGGACAATAATCTTTTTTTTTTCCTGATATAACAACAAAGACATAGGCAATAAAAGCAAAAAATAGACGGAACCATATCAAACTAGAAATATTCTACACAGCCAAGGAAACAATAAAGAGTGATGAGACAACCTATGAAGTGAGAGATAATCAGCAAAAAAAATCATAAAATGGGCAAAAAAATAAAAAAAAACCTGTGACATGAGAGAAAATGGGCAAAAAATCTGAATAGTCGTTTATCAGGAGAAAACATATAAATGACCAACAGTTTTCTGAAAATGTGCTAAAAATCACTAATAATCAGGAAAATGAAAATTAAAACTATAATGAAATATTATGTCTCGCTTGCTAGAATGGCTATTATCTAAAGGACCAAAGATAACACCCCTTGAAGATGTGAAGAGAGGGAACCCTTATACACTACTAGAGATGATGTAAATTGGGACACTCGTTATGGAAAACAGCATGGAAATTTCTCAGAAAACTAAAAATAGGACCACTATATGATTCAGCCATACCTCTTCTGTTTGTATATCAAAAGGAAATGACATGAATATGTTGAAGAAGTATACGGACTCTCATTTTCATGGAAGCATTATTCACAACAGACAAGATATGAAATCAGCCTAAGTGTGTATCAACAGATGAATGAATACAGAAACTTTGGTACATATAAACAAAATAATACTATTTCACCTTTACAAAGAAGGAAATCTACTTATTTGTGACAACATGGATGAACCTGCAGGACATTATGTTAAGTGAAATAAGCCAGACAGAAAGACGAGTATTGCATAATTTCACTTATAGGTAGAACTTTGTAAGTTAAATTTATAGAAGTAGAGAGTAGAATGGTAGATAATAAAGGCTGGAAGTGGGGAGGAGATTGCAAAAGAGGACAGGTTGGTCAAAGTGTACAAAATTTTAGTTAGGAAGTGTATTTGTCCCAAGTGTCTATTGCTACCATCTTTATGTCCATGAGTATCCAATCTTTAGCCCTCACTTGTAAGTGAGAACATAGGCATTTGGTTTTCTGTTCCTGTGGTAAATTGCTTAGGATAATGACCCCCAGCAACATTCATGTTTCTGCAAATGACATGATTTCAATTTTTAATGTCTGCATAGTATTCCATGGTGTGTGTGTGTGTTTTTGTGTGTGTGTGTGTGTGTGGTATTTTCTTTATCCAATCCACTGTTGATGGGCACCTAAGCTGATTCCATGTCTTTGACATTGTGAATAGTGCTGTAATGAACATACAAGTGCACGTGTATTTTTGGTAGAACAATTTATTTTCTTTTGGATATATACCTACTATTGGTATTGATTGCTGGGTCAAATGGTAGTTTTGATTTAAGTTCTTTGAGTAATCTCCAAACTGCTTTCCACAGTGGCTGAACTGATTTACATTCCCACCAACAAGTGTATAAGCATTACCTTTTAGGAAACACCATTTAGCCTTGGGAAAGAATTTATGATGAAATCCTCAAAAACAATTGTAACAAAAACAAAAATTGACAAGTGGGATCTAATTAAACTGAAAAGCTTCTGTACAGCAAAAGAAACTATCAACAAACAGGCAATGTACAGAATGGGAGAAAATATTCACAAACTATGCAACTGACAGGGGTGTAATATCCAGAATCTATAAGGAACTTAAGCAATTCAACAAGCAAAAATCAACCCCATTAAAGAGAGGGCAAAAGACACAAACACACTTTCTCAAAAAGAAGACTTACAAGTGGCCAACAAACATGAAAAAATGGTCAACATAAGTAATCATCAAAGAAATGCAAATGAAAAGCACGGTGAGATTCTATTCAACATAAAGATTGAGAGCTGTTGAGGTCATTCTTCAGTCTCTGGTCTTGGCTTCTAAATTTAGAGGCAATGGGTATGAGCTGAGTTAGTTTTGCACAAATTGCATAGTTTATTATCTGGCTTGACCGCAATACCCAACTTAGTGTTTGCATTTTTGCAGTGGGTTCTCTTTCTGACTTGCTTGTGGAGTTTTTGCTTGTCCTACAAAACTCAGGTACAATTACTTGCAGTCTAAGTCACCCCATTTATGGATGAAGTTTTTGCAACTGGAATTGAATTTAACACTTTCAAATTCAGTTTCCAAAGAAGACTTGACAATGAATCAATCAGTCAGTCCATCTCTCTCTTTTTGTTTGTGTTGCCTATTTTCTCTGTTCTTTGGCATAGTTGCTATCATAGAGTCAACTGGGGCCCCAAGATGCTTAGTGGTTCCTTTGTAACAATGTTTAGTTAAATGCAATGTAGTCCTCCTCTTTTAAAGTATCAGAGGGCTATACTTGTTATTTGTTTTGACCAACTCATAAAGAGTGCCAAGTGCTAACACAAGGGCAGGCAATAGGTAGAATATAATCTTTGTTGGTGAACAGGAATCAAGAAAAGTAGCCATATTATTTAAGTCCGACTTAGTAAGAATAATATATAACTGTCTAATCATAGGAAATGACATTCATATTGCCTAAACTGTCCTAACTTGACATTTGTGATTAGATTTATGTTGAATAATACTCTTTTTAGCAGCACTGTGCACAATTGTTAGTGGAGTTGAGAGGTTTAGCGTTCCTTAGTTTAACATGGAAACAAATACTGCACAGAGTTATTAAAGAATCATAGAAATTATAGTATTTTATTTTCTATAACTGATTCCATTTTTTTCATGAGACATTACACAGTCGGGTTACTGGGAAGGAACGGAGATTGGAGAAGGAGAAGCCACTTAAAACTGATTCAACTTCCATTCTAATACTGTCTTTTTGACTTTGTCTCTTGGGGGCAAATGTTTTTGCAGATTTTTTCACCCTCCTTCTCTCCTACCCTGGAGAGTGACTTACCTGACTACAGTGAGAAGGAGGTGGGCCTTTGGATAGGCAGGCTCCTTTCTGTTTTTTGATGTTCTCTGATATGTGCAGGTTAGTCTAGTCTGCCCACTATGCTGCTGCTCTGCTGAGACCAGCTCAGTCGGGGACACCCTAACCCAGTGGTGCTAGAAGAATTAAAAACACACACACAGAAATATAGAGGTGTGAAGTGGGAAATCAGGGGTCTCACAGACTTCAGAGCTGAGAGCCCTGAACAGAAATTTACCCACGTATTTATTAACAGCAAGCCAGTCATTAGCATTGTTTCTATAGATATTAAATTACTAAAAATATCCTTTATGGGAAACAAAGGGATGGGCTGAATTAAAGGAATAGGTTGGGCTAGTTAACTGCAGCAGGAGCATGTCCTTAAGGCCAGATCGCTCATGCTATTGTTTGTGGCTTAAGAATGCCTTTAAGCAGTTTTCCACCCTGGGTGGGCAAAGTGTTCCTTGCCTTCATTCCTGTAAACCCACAACCTTCCAGCGTGGGAGTTATGGCCATCATGAACATGTCACAGTGCTGCAGAGATTTTGTTTATGGCCAGTTTTGGGGCCAGTTTATGGCCAGATTTTGGGGGGCTTGTTCCCAACACTGCCCAACACGACGACACTACTCCTACTGGCATTTTGCAAGCTTCCATGGCTGAAGTCTACAGACCACACTACTTGCTCCCTGTTGTAAAGACCTCACTCATTACACTTCTTATCAATCTCATAATTTCACTGGCCAACTGATTCTCTCAGCTGCCAGGTCTTTCCTGCAGACCCTGGCTGACAGATGAAAGGAGTACTCAGACACAGGTACACAGTATAAGAGCAGCTAGAGGACTGCTGGGCTCTAGTGGCCAAAGTGCAGCAACCCTGAGAAGCTGGAGCTGCTTGCTTTTATTCAGTGTGGGCACAATGCCAAAAGCCTGGAGCAAACACAATCTGTGGGTAATTAACACTTATTGTTCCCCTTTCAGGGAACATCAGGCATGTGGATGATCAAAGGTCTGCTCCTGGTCAACATAAGTAAACAAGCCTGTTTAAGATAAATTCCCCTACACTCCCTTGTACCTACTCCTTGCCCTCTGCCTCAGGGTGAGAGAACAGCTGCCTTCAGCTATTCTCCCCTAAAGCTCTGGAGAGCCTTCTGACCTTTCAGAAGGCCTGTTCCTTTCCTTGTAGTTTCTCTCAACAGTCCGACCAATCTCCTATACTCAGCATTTCTAACTCAGCTCACTGAGGCATGTGGAGTGTTCTAGATACGCTAAGTACTATTTGAAGACTATAGGGAGTACGGGATATGAAGTTTGTCTCAGTCTGATTGATCTTGACATCTCTTTGTTTCTGTGCCATTCTAGTGCTCCTGCCTCATATTTGAATTGGGAATAAACCAAATGCCAGGCTTCCCACAAAATGCTACATTTTCACCCAGGCTATGCCTATGGAAGTATGTCACTTGTCCTGATGTTTTCAGGTTCCTTAATATTAAAATGTAATCCCTTACACTGAAGTTTAGCCCCATACAGGCAGTATATCAATAACTGATTCCTGACCAGCTCCCCTCATGTGTCTCTTTCCTTTTCACATATTCTCTGGGTAGAAGGAATGGGACTTCTACTTCCCCTTTTTCTTTGGACTTCTACTTGCCCTTTTTCTTCCTATTATGTCACATTTTCCTTCTTCCCAGGAACACTGAGTCCTATGGCGGAGCATTAAAAACAGACAAATAAGAGTTAAGATAAACTCATCTCATGATAAAGGGCCACATTAGGAAAATATTTTTATCTGTCACATGTACATTTTTGAAAATCACATTTCTTTTCTTTTTTTTTTTGAGATGGAGTCTCACTCTGTCACCAGGCTAGAGAGTGCATTGGAATGATCTCGGCTTACTGCAACCTCCGCCTCCTGGGTTCAAGTGATTCTCCTGCCTCAGCCTCCTGAGTAGCTGGGGCTACAGGTGTATGCCACCATGCCCAGCTAATTTTTATGTTTTTAGTAGAGACGGGGTCTCACCATGCTGGCCAGGATTGTCTCAATCTCTTGACCTTGTGATCCACCTGCCTCAGCCTCCCAAAGTGCTGGGATTATAGGTGTGAGCCACCATGCCCAGCCACATTTCTTTTTGAGCTCTTCTGGCAAAGACACCTGGTGCTAATAGAAACATTGGAAATGTTTGTTTTCTGGACTTTTTGACCCTAACTCTACCACCACAAGAAATTATCACTAATACTTTAATATAAATATATTGAAAGCTTGATGTGTATCAAGCATTATTCTTAGAAGACAATTCTTGGATAGTGACTAAGAGTAAATTGGTCAAAGAAAGTAGGAGGCAATTGGAGTTCACAATATGTGTGAAGTGATGGGAAGTTGTACAAGAGATGATCTTGGTTCTGTAGAATATAGGATCCTATTCTTGAGTAACTCATAGTCCAGACGGCCAGGGTGGCATTTATCAAAATACTTATATTTACTTAATAGGCAAATGATTTAAAAATGTCAATTATAAAGCTTTATGGAGGTTTAGGTGAAAAAGTGACAGATTCTGCATGGGGAAGTTTAGAGCTATTGATGCTTGAAAACATTTAGTGATGAATTTATTGCTGCTTTAAGGCAATTCCAATCAGCACAGCAGGACTGGTTTTGCTTATGAGCATTTAGTCAAGTTTGTATTATGTTTCTTTACTGTTGTTAAGTTGGCATAAATGTTTTTATCATTGAGAACTGAAATGGTATCTATTTCAGACTTAGGTCCTCATTTTGTTAAAGCAATTTTTGTATGAGCTGAAAAAAAAATCAGAAGTAATTCTAGTCCTTACCAAACACAGTGTGCATAAGGCATAGAAGATAGGCCAGGGTGCCTGGATGCCAGGAGAAAAGAGATAGGATGTGAAGTTAGAATCATGTAGAGCCATTTAGGCCATAAAAAGTTGGGATTTTGTTATAAGAGTAATGAGCAGACATAGATGAGTTTTAAGTAAACCAGTAATAAAAGTCTTATTTGCAATTTTAAGTATCACTCTACTCTGTGGCAAATGGTTTACATGAGGGTAAGAGAACTATTGCAATAGCCTATTTAAGAGGTGATAATGGCTTAGTCAATAATGATTATAGTAAAAATGGTCAAAAATAATTGGATTCACTTGTACATTGAAGATAAAGCCAATGTGGGTCCCTGTTATATTGGGTAGAAGCTGGGAGGAAAAGGACGGAATCAAAGATAGTAATTACAATTTTATCTTTAAGCATAAGTGGTAGATGGTGGTACCATTTACTGAAATAGTGAGAACTTGGGGAAGAATAAAATAGGGGTAAAATTGATAGTTCCATTCTAAACATAGTATGTCTAAGAAGCCCAGTATGAATATTGTCTAATTAGAAATATATGAATCTGAAATACTTCTAAGGAACACAGGCTGGAGGCTTGCATTTGGATGTGATAGGGAAGTTTAAGTCATTGGGCTAAATAAGATGAGCTGCAGCAAGTGTTCCAAAATAGAAAGGATGAGCAGAGATAGTTTAAGCAGAGATAGAGAAACCCAAAAAAGTGACTGGTAAAGAGTGGTGAGAGAAAAAAGAGGAATGATGATAGAATTTTAAATTCCTTTTCTCAAGGAGAAAAAAAAAGGTCTATCAAATGCTACAGACTTGGCAATTAAAACAAGGTATAGATGTGACCACAGAATTTGTTATCAAAGAAGACATTTTGATGATGTAATTTGTATATTTTAAACAACTCTATTGAGGTAAAATTGACATACAATAAAGAAACCTCTTGTACTTAAAGTGTACTATTTAGTAAGTTTTGACATAAGTATAGAACCAAGATAATAAATAAATTTATCACTCCCAAGAGTTTTCTTGTTCACTTTCATTCTTATTCCTCTCTGACTCCTTCTTTTTGTTCCCAGCCAACCACTTCTCTATTTTTCACTATATATATTAGTTTGATTTTCTTAGAATTGTGTAGTGTGGGCTTTTGTTTCCTGACTTTTTTATTTAACATAATTTGAGGTTTATCCAAGTTGTTATGTGGATTGATAGTTCATATGCTTTTACTGCTTAGTAGTAATTCATTGTATTAATACTCTACAATTGTTTATTTATTCACTTGTTGAAGCACATGTGGGTTGCTTCCAATTTTAGCTTCTAAAATTAAAGCTTCTACGAACATTTGTATAGATGGCTTTGGTGGATGTGGGTAGATCATATAGTGTAATGAACTGCCTAAAAACCTGTCATGGCTTGATATTACATACAAATCTTTGTATAACCCAATTTTTTGAAGTTTTATAAATATGTTTACATTTAGTTCTATGATTCATCTTGAGTAAACTGTTGAATATGGCATGAGGTATAAATTAAAGTAACTTTTATATACATATGGATATCCAACTGTACTAGCACAATTTGTTGAAATGCTATTTGTTGTACACCTAATTACTTTTGGATCTTTGGTTCATTTATGTGTGGATTTTTTTTTTCTGGGCTATTTTGTGTTCCATTGAAATATGTGTTTATTTTAATGCTGTCATTGTCATGCTGTCATGATTATTGTAACTTTATAATAAATCTTCCAGTTGGGTAATATTGGTCCTCCAACTTTGTTCTTTTTCAAAGTTATTTTGGCTATGCTCGATACTTGCAATTTCCATATGAATTTTATAACCAGTTTGTCAATTTCGGAAAATCTGCCTCTTAACAGTTTTGAATGGGCTTTTGTTATATCTATAGACCAGTCTGTGGAGAATTGACATGTTAACAATATGGTGTCTTCCAATCCATGAGTATGGCATTTATCTTTCCACATCTTTAGATCTGCTTTATTTTCTCTCAGCAATATCTTGTAGTTTTCAATATACAATTCTTTTCTATCTTTTGCCAGATTTATCTTAAGTATTTCGAATTTTTGATGCTATTATAAATGGTATTTTTCTTTCCTTTTCAATTACTTGTGAACAAAATCTAGACATATAATTGTTTTCTGTTTTTGCCAACTTGATTTTATTTAGGGGGTGTATGTGCAGGTTTTTTACATGGGTAAATGCATGTTTCGTGTACAGATTATTTTTTCACTCGGGCTATGAGCATGTTACCCAATAGGTAGTTTTTTTTTTTTTTTATTCTCACCATCCTCCCATTCTCTGCCGTCAAGTAGTCTCCAGTGTCTATTGTTCCCTTCTTTGTGTCCATGTGTACTGAGTGTTAGCTCCTACTTATAAAAGAAAACACACAGTAGTTAGTTATCTGTTTCTGCACTAATTCACTTAGGATAATGGCCACCAGCTGTATTCATATTGCTGCAAAGGACATAGTTTCATTCTTTTTATGGCTGCATAGTACTCTATTATGTATATGTATCACATTTTCTTTATCCAACACACTATTCATGGGGACCTAGTTTGATTCCATGTCTTTGCTATTGTGAAAAGTGCTGTGATGAACATAAGTCTGCATGTGTCTTTATGGCCAAAAAATATATATTCCTTTGGGAATAAACCCAGTAATTGGATTGCTGGGTCAAATAGTAGTTCTCTTTTAAATCCTTTGAGAAATCTCCAAACTCATTTCCCCAGTGGCTGAACTAAACAGATTTCCAGTAGCAGTGCATAAGCCTTCCCTTTTCTATGCAACCTCAACAACCTATGTTATTTTTTGACTTTTTAATAATAGCTATTCTACCTAGTGTGAGATGGTATCTCTGATTTGCATTTCTTTAATATTAGTGATATTCTCATGTTTTCATATGCTTGTTGGCTGCCTGTATGTATTCTTTGAGAAGCATCTGTTAATATTCTTTGCTGATTTTTTAACGGGGTTGTTTGGGTTTTGCTTGTTGATTTGCTTAAGTTTCTTATGGATTCTGGATACCAGACGTTTGTCAGTTGCATAGTTTGCAAATATTTTCTTACTTTCTATTGGTTATCTGTTTAATCTGTTGATAGTTTCTTTTGCTGTGCAGAAGATCTTTAGTTTAATTAAGCCCCATTTTTGTTGCAATTGTTTTTGGAGTCTTCATCATGAATTCTTTGCTAGGTCCTATGTCCAGAATAGTATTTCCTAGGTTTTCTTTTAGGGTTTGTATACTTTTAGGTTTTATATTTAAGTCTTTAATCTGTCTTGAGTTGTTTTTGTATGTGGTAAAAAGAAGGGATCCAGTTTCAGTCTTCTGCATATGACTAGCCAGTTATCCCAGCACCACTGAATAGGGAGTCCTTTCTCTTTTGCTTGTTACTTTTGACTTTGTTGAAGATCAAATGTTCCATTCATCTATGTGTCTGTTTCTGTATCAGTACCATGCTGTTTTTATTACTGTAGTCTTGTAGTATAGTGAAGTTGGGTAGTGTGATACTTCCAACTTTGTTTTTCTTTTTTCCTTAGGATTTCTTTGCCTATTTGAGCTTTTATTTTTGTTTCACATGAATTTTAGAATAATCTTTTTTTAATTCTGAGAAAAATGTCATTGGTTGTTTGATTGGAATAGCATTGGATCTGTAAATGCTTTGTGCAGAATGACCATTTTAACAACATTGGTTCTTCCTATTCATGAGCATGGAATATTTTTTCTATTTGTTTCTGTTATGTTTGATTTCTTTCAGCAATGTTTTGTAATCTTGTTATACAGATTTGTCACCTCCCTGGTTAGCTGTATTCCTAGGTATGTTATTTCTTTTGTGGCTATTTTGAATGGGATTGTGTTCTTGATTTCACTCTCAGCTTGGATATTATTTGTGTATAGAAATGCTGCTGATTTTTGTGCACTGATTTTGTATTCAGAAACTTTGCTAAAGTTGTTTATCAAACCCAGGTGCCTTTGGGCAGAGACTATGGGATTTTCTAGGTACTGAATCATATCATCTATGAAGAGAGATCATTTAACTTCCTCTCCTCTTATTTATTTTTCTTGTCTAATTGCTCTGGCTGGGACTTCCAGTACTGTATTGCGTAGGAGTGGTGAGAGTGGACATCTTGTGTGGTTCTGATTCTCAGGAGAATACTTTCAGCTTTTTCCCATTTAGTATGATGTTGCCTGTGGTTTTGTCCAAGATGGCTCTTATTATTTTGAGTTATGTTCCTTCAATGTCTAGTTTGTTGAGGATTTTTAACATGAAGGGGTGCTAAACTTTATTAAAAGCCTTTTCTGTAGACACGTTGAGATAATCAGGGGTGTTTTGTTTTTAGATCTGTTTATGTAGAAATACAGGTTTTTTCCATGTATTTAACCTAGGCAACCTTGCTACAGTCACTTGTTAGTTCTAGTAGCACATTTTTAGTCATGTAGGATGTTCTATATAGATCATATTGTGTTATAAAAATTATGGCATCTCTATTTCTTTTCAAATCTGAATGCCTTTTATTTCTTTATCGTGTCTGATTGCTCTGGGTCATACTTCCAGTACAATATTTAGTAGATTTACTGAGAGCTGATATCCTTGTCCCTTTTTGGCTTTGGGAAAGCAAGCATATGAAATAATGATATTAGCTGGAAATTTTTACTTGTTACCTTTCAGCTTTTTAAGAAAACTCCCTTTTCTTCTGACTCCGCTGTGAATTTTTATCAGAAAAGAATGTTGGATTTGTCAAATGCTTTCCCTGTATCTTCTGAAAGATCATATGGTTCTTTTCTTTTTCAGTTTTTTTAATGATATTTAACATTGACTAATTTTCAATGTTAAGAATTTTTTCTCTTGGATAAAATCCTATTTGACCATGAAATTCTTCTTATATATTAGATACTTGATTTGTTAAAAATTGTGTTCATGGAGAATGTGTATTATAAATTTTATATTCTTTTTAATTATTATTTTTAAATTTTATTTTAAATTCAGAAATATATATTTATGGAGTGCAAGGTGATCTTTTGATATATGTTTATGATATGGAATAATATAATCGGCTTACTAAGAAATCCATCACCTCACATACTTATTTTTTTGTATTAAAAACATTTAACATCTGCTTTTTAGCAATTTTGTAATATAAAACTTATGATTTATTATACTCACCATTCCATACAATACATCACTACAGCTTATTCCTCCTAACTGAAACTTTGTACTCATTGATCAATATCTCTCTTTTTCCCTATCTCTGGTAACCATCATTCTATTCTGTGCTTCTATGAGTTCAGTATTTCTAGATTCCACCTATATGTGAGAGCATGCATTGTTTGTATTTCTGTGCCTGGCTTATTTCACTCGATGTTCTCCAGACTCATTAATGTTATTGAAAATGACAAGATCCCCCCACCTCCTTTTAAGGCTGAATAGTATTTCACTGTGTATATACACTACATTTTATGTATGTATGTATTTATTTATTTGAGACAGAGCCTCACTGTTGCCTAGTCTGGATGGAGTGCAGTGGCGTGATCTCTGCTCACTGCAACCTCTGCCTCCTGGGTTCTCTCCTGCTTCGGCCTCCCAAAGTGCTGGGATTACAGGTGTGAGCCTTTGTGCCTGGCTTCTTTATCCATTTATGAGGTATACCTATATTGCCCCCATATCTTAGCTACTGTGAATAATGATGCAATAATATCAAGTTTTCCTAGTACCATTTGTTGAAGACTGTTCTGTCTCCATTGTGTTCTTGGCACCTTTGTCAAAAATAAATTAACCATAAATATGTGTATGTATTTCTGGGTACTGTATCCTTCCATTGATCATTGTGTCTATTTTTATGGCAGTACCATGTTTTTTTTTATTAGGATAGCTTTGTAGTATATTTTGAAGGCAGGTAACATAATAACACCAGCTTTGTTCTTTTTGCTCAAGATTAATTTGACTATTTGAGATCTTTTATGGTTCCAAACAAATTTTAGGATTTTTTTTCTATTTCTATATTAAATAACATTGGAAATTTGAAAGGGATTACATTGAATCTGCAGATTTTTTTTTGCGGTATGGACATTTAAACATGTGCACAACGTGAAGGTTTGTTATATATGTGTACATGTGCCATGTTGGTGTGCTGCACCCATTAACTCATCATTTAACATTAGGTATATCTCCTAATGCTATCCCTCCCCCCTCCCCCCACCCCACAACAGGCCCTGGTGTGTGATGTTCCCCTTCCTGTGTCCATGCGTTCTCATTGTTCAATTCCCACCTATGAGTGAGAACATGCGGTGTTTGGTTTTTTGTCCTTGGGATAGTTTGCTGTGAATGATGGTTTCCATCTATCAAAAAGTGGGTGAAGGATATGAATGGACACTTCTCAAAGGAAGACATTTATGCAGCCAAAAGAAACAATGTTAATACTTTCATAATGAACATGGGATAGCTTTCCATTTATTTACGCCTTCTATAATTTCTTTCATCAATGATTTATTATTTCAATATGCTGATCTTTCACTCTAGTTAAATTTGCTCCTAAGTATTTTTTATGCTACTGTAAATGGGTTTAATTTCTTAATTTTTTTGGATAATTTATTAGTGTGAAAAAATGCCATTATTTTTTGTATGTTGATTTTGTACCCTAAAATATTTCGTATGTTGATTTTGTACCCTAAAATTTTTGCATGTTGATTTTGTACCCTAAAATATTCTTGGATTTGTTTATCAGTTCTTACAGTTTTTTTGATGCAGTCTTTAGAGTTGCCTATAAAAAATCATATCATCAGCAAACAGAGACAATGAAACTTTTTCCTTTCCTATTTGGATATCTTTTATTTCTTTTCCTTGTCAAATTGTTCTGGTTAGAACTTAAAATACTATGTTGAATAGTAGTGAATAGTAGTGGTGAAAGCAGGCATCCCTGTCTTATTCATAATCTTATAGGAAAAGCTTTCAACTTTTCACCTTAGCATAATGTTGGTCATAGGCTTTTTCTTTCCTTTCTCTTTCTCTTTCTCTTTCTTTCTTTTTTTTTAGACAGTTTCACTCTTGTTGCCCAGGCTGGAGTGCAACAGCACAATCTTGGCTCCCTGCAACCTCCACCTCCCAAGTTCAAGCAATTCTCTTGTCTCGGTCTCCTGAATAGCTGGGATTACAGGTGCCCACTACCACGTCCGGCTAATTTTTTGTACTTTTAGTAGAGATAGGGGGTTTCACCGTGTTGGCCAGGCTGGTCTTGAACTCCTGACCTCAGGTGATCCATCCACCTCAGCCTCCCAAAGTGTGGGATTACGGGCATGAGCCACCGCGCCCAGCCTGTCATAGGCTTTTTATATATGCCCTTTGTTGTGTTGAGGTACATTCCTTCTATGCTGCATTTATTAAGAGTTTTTATCATAAAAGGATGTTGAATTTTATCAAAAGTTTTCCTGCGTCTATTGTGATGATCATATGGTTTTTGTCCTTTATTCTGGTCCTTTAACCTGGTATATCACGTTTATTAATTGTCTTCTCTATGTTGAACCACCTTTGCACTCCAGGAATAAGTTGTCCTGATGAAAGTTTTAATTCCTTCATTACTGTCTGGCTTTGGTATAGAAATGTTGGTCTTGTAGAATGAACTTGGTAGTATTATCTCTTCCTCAATTTTCTGTAATAGTTTGATTAGAAATCGTAATTATTCCTTTATTAAATATTGGCAGAATTAAATCAGGAAAGTCTTATGGGCCAGGATTATTTTGTGGCAGAGGAAGTGATCTTAGTTACACTAGAGTGAGCTTTATTAATATGTGCTCAAGAAATTAATCTATTTCACCTAAGTTGTCAAATTTATTGGCATAAATATTTTATAATATTCACATATCCTTTTAATATCTGTGACATCTATGGTAATGTCACCTCCGTCTTTTCTGGTATTAGTAATCTGTCACTTTTTATTTTTCCTAATCAGTATGCTTAAAAGTTTATCAATTTTATGGAACTTCTGAAAGAACCAGGTTTTGAACTACTGATTTTTCTCTATTGTTTATCTGTTTTATATTCCATCTGTATCCCCCTTTGTTTATTTCGCTTCTGTTTAGTTTTGATTTGCTTTCTTTTTTATAGCTTCTTATGATTCAAACTAAGATAATACATTTGAGACTTATTTTCATTTCAAATAGGCATTTAGAGCCATAATTTTCCTTCTAAGTACTGGTTTAGTGACATCACGCACATTTTAAAAATATTATGTTATCATTTTCATTTAGATGAAAATGTTTCATAGTTTTTCTTTTGAGGTGAGTTATTTAGAAGTATGTTATTTTGATTTTATATCTTCTATAATTGTTTATACATCTTTCTGTAATTTTTTAGGTACTCATACTGTGGTTAGAAAACACATTTCAACTTTCAATTGATATGTTTTATAATTAATTTGGTTTTTCTTTGTGGACAGTAAAAATATGTATTCTACTGTTGAGTGTTCTATAAATGCCAGTTAGATCAGGTTCTTTGATATCATTTTAAGCCTTATATATCTTTATTGATTTTCTGTTTTATTGTTCATTCAATTATTAAGAGAAGAGTATTGAAATCTTTGAATATCATTATGTATTTTTCTATTTATCTTTGCAATTCTATAAGTTTGTTTCTGTTGACAGAAGGTGGTGTGAAAACAGAGAAATACAAACCACTGTCTGGGTGCTAAAGTCATGAGGCAGCATTAGATCAAGGAGATAATTAGACAGTAAGAGAGTGGGTTGACAGAGGACAGAGGAATAAACTCTATTGGTAAGACCTTTAGGAAAACCTGTGTATTGTGAAGAAGATGAGGAGATTTAGTTCCCCAAAAATGTCAAATATCTTACTCCCAGGCCTTGAGGTGTGCATGGGGCTGCATACAAAAATGCCACCATTAGATAGGACTAAAAGAGATAAGCTTGAGGTAAAGTCTATTATACAATAATTGCAAAGCTAATTTGCATCTTCTATGAGAAAAAAAGAATATACATGCTATGGACTAAATGTTTGTGTCCTCCCCAAATTAATAAGTACTTTGGTCAGTAATTAGATCATGAGAGTGGAACTCCCGTGATGAAATTAGCATCTCTAGAAGAAGAGGAAGAGAGTTAGCCCTCTCTGTTCTCTGTCATGTGAAAATACAATTAAGAAAATAGCCATCTGCAAACCAGGGTACAGGTCCTCACCAGACACTGAATGTGCTGACATGTTGATAAGGAGATTAGTATGAGTGTGACCCATGGACTTAATCAGCTATCTCAACACAAATCAGGAATGGAGATAGTATTATACTAGCATAAACATTGCAAGTTGGAAAGAAAGGGAACAGAGAAAATAAGATGAAATGAAGGAAGGCTATGAATGTGATTTTCTTTCAAGAAAAGGGAAGAAGGACCCAGGTGATTCACAGATCAGTGGGGCCACTGCCTAGGTTTCAACAGGGCAAGAGGCCTGCAAGAAAAGCTGTGAGTATGTGGCTGCCCACGGGAGCCCTAGGAGTGACTCCTGTCCCAGCAGAGAATATAAATGAGCCCCTGAAAGGGAGCTGTGGCATGGGCATTACTCCACTAAGCTGTGGGGAAGAGGTTGACACCCCAGTGGGCACGGAGGGCAGAGTGTCAAGCTAGAGAGGAATATGCTTGAGCTTTGAGGTCTCATGGTTTGTCTTGCTAGGTTTTGGATTTTCTTGAGACCTATTACCTTCTCTCTTTCTCATTTCTCCATTTTAGAATGGGAATTCCTATTTTATGTCTTTCCCACTATTATATTTTGGGAGCACATAACTTGTTTGGTTTTATAGGTTTATAGTTGGAGAGGAATTTTGCCTCAAAGTGAATTATACCTTGAGTTTCACCCATACCTGATTTAGATAATATTTAGATGAGACTTTGGACTTTAAACTGAGTTGATTCTGAAATAAGTTAAGAATTATGGGGCTGTTGGAATGGAAAGAATATATTTTGACTGTCAGAAGGACATGCATTTTAGCGGGCAGGAGTGAAATGCTTTGGATTGAATACTTGTGTTACACCCAAATTCATATATGGAACCCCTAATGTGATGGTTTTGGGATACGGGGATGTTGTGATGTAATTAGGCCGTGAGGATGGAGCTGCCATGATAGGATTATTGCCCTTACAGTAAGAGAGAGAGAGCTAGCCCCACAGCTCTGCTCTCTGCCCTCTGCCATGTAGAGATACAGTAAGAAGACAGCCATCAGAAAACCAGGAAGCATGCCCTCACTAGACACTGATCTGTTGGCACATTGATCTTGTACTTACCAACCTCTGCACAACTTTGTGAAATAAATGTATGTCATTCAAGCCACCCAGTTTGTGACAATTGGTTATAGCAGCACGAACTGGTGAAGGCTATATTTTTGTGTGTGTGTCTATCAATTGATAGATAGTAATTACTATAGAGTTATGCCTTGTTTAATAATAGAGATAGATTCTGAGAAATGTGTCATTAGGCTATTTTGTCATTTATGAACCTCAAAAAGTATATGCACATAAACCTCTACACATTTGGGCTATGTGGTGTAGCCTATTGCCCGTAAGCTACAAACCTGTAGAGCATGTTACTGTACTGAAACTATTGTAACACAATGGTATTTGTGTATCTGTACATTTTAAAATATAGAAAAAAATGCTCCCATGGCTGCTAGGTGGTAGAAATTTTTCAGCTCCATTGTAATCTTATGGGACCACTGTTGCATATGCAGTCTTTCACTGACCGAAAAATTGTTATATGGTAGACACACACACACACACACACACACACACAGCCTATAAGTGGACCCAAACCAGGAATAATTCCTAAGAGACTTTTAAATTCATGGCCTACTTAAGAAAATTAAAATGTTTTCTACCTGGACCACATGACCATGATGAGATAGTAGGTCCTGGTGTTTATACTTAAGCAACAGTAGTATGAATTTCTTTAACTTTTAATTTTGAAACAAATAATCTGAGAAAAAGAACCATAGTAATGGCCTAATATATATTTCATGGCTAACTAAAACACAACGAAAATTGATTGCAATGCATCCAACATGTCCACATCTGACTTTTTAAATCACTCTTTCCTCCTCATGTAGTCCTCGTCTTCCTGGGTTGAGATTCATTCTGCTGACAATAATGCTGCTAGGCTAGCAGCATGACTTCTTAAATCTCTCCAGTATACTAATAACAAAGTTTTGCTGCCTATGCTTTTGTGTTCCAAATGCTGTTGTTACTCTGCTTCATTTCCTTTTCACCTTTTATTAGTTTTCTTTCTTGGCTTTTTTGACATTTGAGGCTGGTCACACGTTACTGAGTGAGTAAAAGATAGCTCTCTCTGTAGAAGAAATTTTAATTATTTGTAATGTATAGTAATTTTCTGGTGCTACTCATTTAGGTTTTTATTAAAATCTGCTTCCTTTTGAACTACTTTATTTATTCCCTAAGGCTCTTCTTTGGTCAACTACTCTGTAAAACAGGATTCTATGAGACTACGTTAGAGTTTCTGGGACTTAGAGTCGATGATCTAAATGGGGACATAATTATGTTGGAAACATTAATTTCTACTCTAATTTCCACAGAAATTTTTATGTAAACAATGTCTTGTGAGCGAATGCAGTCTTTTCATGTCATTGAGACAACAATATTTTCATATTTGTCATAACAAAACAAAACTTTCCCTGTCTTCCAGAGTGTGGAAGCAAGCTAAGGTTCTTATGTCTTGTTTTGAAGGAGTCAGTTTTCTGAAGGAAGAAAATAATAGCAGAGGAAGTCTATATGTAAATAAATTCTGAGCTATTTTCCCACCTGTTTTCATCTTCAGATTCAACTAGTCTGTGGATATCCTCTAAATGCTATAGCTGGAAACTGAAAAGAAAAAAAAAACAAAAACAGAAATTGTGAGAGCAATCAGAACATCTTGCTTTGTGGTTTGGTTTAATCCCTGTGTAACTGACATCCCAGAATACTGCCAGAAGTATTCTTAAAATAATAAGCTCTCACTGTGAGATTATCCAATACAAGAAATGTGACTATTGATGAATTCAGACAAATTCTAAGAAGCATTCTTTTGAAAATGCTGGATTTTCCTGTGGTGATAGTTTACTTCCTTTGCCCACTGATCAAAGCCCCTGAATGTCCTGGTGTTTATAAATCAAATTCTCATTTTTCCCCTTACTGATTTTTGTTGTTGTTGTTCTGAGGGTAAATCTCAAGCTGGGCCAGATGACTCTGCATGATTCTAAGGTTATATTGATCAGACTTCCAAACTGAAGATTTGCTGTAAATAGTAAATGATAAACCAAACAGATGGGCTAGTGTTTGTTTTTTTATATACATTCACTAAAACAAGAATAGATGCACTCTGGTAAAGATCAGGGATTTTTCAATCCTGGGCAGCTCTTGAAAGCCGAAGGCCATATCTGTGTTGTCAAGGCATAGTTTGCTGTATACTTATATGAGGCAATTCTAAGCTTTTGATTCAGACATAGCGGATTATTTACAAGAAATCCAAGCGTATTATTTTCTGCTGCCTATGGAGAAAACCTGTTTTTTTTTTTTTTAATTTTATTTATTTATTTTTTTACTTACCTTTGCATACTACAATGGCTTCAGTGCGGGTTTAGTCAAAATCAGCAAGATATTTAGAAAAGACAGCTGTATGCAGACTTGTTCTGAGGGATATGAGGAAAATGTCCTTCTGCCTCCCATTCAACTACAAAGCCCATATGTGTCTACTAATTAAATGTTTAACATTCACAAATGTTGATCAAGGGTACTATTAAGCCTCCACTTATTACTAACCCTGTTATTCTAGACATGGTCTTATCATTTCTGAGCCTTAGTTTCTATCTTTTCCAAAGGTTATAATGGTGGTATAGATACCGTGTAATTGTTTTGAGGACTACATGAAATAGTCTATATGAAGTGCTCAATACTGCTACTAACAACTTAATTGTAGTTGTAGTTATTGTTACTATCATCATCATTATTCTCATGAGGCCTTTCCAAATCTTTATACCTTTGAAGACACTCAGTCCTCCTCTGTGGTAGGAGAGAAGAGAAAAATCAGTCAGTGGAGTAAGCAGCTACCATCGTTAACAGCTCAAGTCAATTCATCACAGTCACCTGGAGAATGTACTTTCCTGTCATCCAGGCTTTAGGCTTCTGCCCATATAGCAATGGGTCTAGATAGCACAAGGGAAGCCACATTGACGTATTTATACCCAGCATATATCCACTAATTATGTTCATGTTGCAGAGTGAGACAGATCCACAGAGTGAAGTTCTGTGAAGTTCTCTATGTTGAAACTTCAGTACATTTTTACATCACCTGTGGCCAAAGAGCTGTGATTTCATCCATTATCCACAGTCAAAACTCCTCCCTCTGCTGTACATCACTCTATACCTAATGAATGTTATAATTTATATGTGACTTATTTTATCAATATATTATCATCATGAGGAGGATGCCCATAAAAGAGTCACCAGAAGTTGTGTCTCTAAATTGTAGTCTTTGCTGGGCCTTGTCCTGCCCTTGGATAAATGGCAGCTTTGTTCCTAACTCATCTTACTTTTACAGTCACAAATGTAAATGTAGTACAGCTTCCCTTCCTAGTGCAGGCTGACAGAGGACAAATGCTTAGCAAAACAGATCAGCTCAGGAAAATAAATGAGTCATACAAGGTGAAGAATGAGACAACCAGTTAATCCATATTTACGAGATGAATTATCCAATGCTCAGACCAACTATGTCCTTAATAGATCAACAATATAAGGCACATTTTTCTTTTAAAATAACTTAATTTTTTTTTTCAGTTTAAGCAAAGAAGAAATGTAGTCACATTAGGAAAGAATAGAATTTTTCTGAATTTTCTTATACTTATTTTATATTTATATTATGTAGAATTGGAGTCAAAAGTGGAGGAAGGTAGCATCTGTCATCTATTCAATGCCTAGAATTTGCCCTGGTTATTTTTCTAGAAAATGGCGTTCAGAAGCCAATATCTGGGTGCTAGATGTAGTCCTTTTTTAAAATGTTCTGCTCCCAAACCTTCTCAATGGACAGAATTTAAAAAGTTATGTATACATGTAAACATGTATTGTGTATATACACACATAAACACATCATGTCTAAAATTATTTACACATTTATCTATTCCTTTTGAAAGCAGTGGGTGTATAACAATTCTTCAATGTAAAGTCACCATGGTTTGTTTTGCTTGCTCCATATTTTTGATTGCCTTCTTCTATACTAAGAAACCTGGCTTCCCTTATATTTAATGTACTTATTTATTTCATTAATGTCAGAATGTGTCAATCTCCCATCACCACCGATGCACCTTCTGGCAAATCCTCATCGCCGCACTCTGAAACCCTGCCCCTCGCTCTCCAGCACAGCTCCAACACCCAGTGCAGGCTGCTCATCCCACTGTCTTTTCTTCACATAGATGAACTTCATACCTGACTCAGCCTTCAAAACCGTGCATGAAGCTTTTGTTCTGGTTAGACACCCTATTTTTTTCTGATTTTTAAATGCTTTATTACATTAACTTTGGTATCATTAGTAGATGCATATAATCAGATTAACAAACTGGTTTGGCCACAAGGAAAAGAAAAAGCATTTCTGCAGCTTCACAAAACTACGTGTGTAGTGTGCAAACTAGAACCAGTTATACTTTCATCTCTTCACAGAACACCACAAGTAGTGTGGTGCATCATGAGATGTTCCATTGCTGCACCATCCCCTCCAAACTGTAGAGGAGAGATGAAGGCAAACTTTGGAGGAATTTCCAAGGAAACTGCAGTCAAACATTATTTGTAAAACTGTAGGTAGAGGATGGCATTATACAAAAGCTCAAACATCCTTCAAAACTTGGACTATTGAAGTCTACGATTAAATTTCAATTTTTTTAACTTACAAGGAAATCATACTCATTTAAGATATAGTTACCTCTACTTTAATCCCCAACTCAGTCAGATATTTGTAGTCTTATCAGAAATATTTGTATTAGGTAGTTGTTTTATTTCCTTTTCTATTGCTTACAATTTTAAAATCCACATTAATAACTCAGAGTAACATTTATACATAGATTAACAGAAAGGTAAACTTTACTTTCCAAATTAGGAATAAAGAAAGATGTTAAATGGCTTTGCTTTAAAAGAAGTAGTACAACTGTATAGGTATAAATAATGGTTTTGTAACAATAAGCATGAATTTAATACAAAGATACCAGTGCTTTTGGGCCAAAGCCAATAGACTTTACTTTTTAGAAATAAGCTTAGTTTACTTCATTAAAATAAGCATTACAGCTTCTATAATGTGTCTGGTACTGATTCCAAACATATCCAGCAATTCACTAGTTTTCCCACGTTGAGGCACTCCTGACACTGCCAGCTGATGAACACGGATATCAGGCTCCCTGGAGACAGCTGCACAAACAGCTTCTCCAATGCCACCTTCCCTGTAGTGGTCCTCCACTGTGATAACTCGGCCGCCTGTGGCTTTTGCACTGGCGATGATGGTGGTGGCATCCAGGGGTTTAATGGTAAATGGGTCGATGACACGGACAGAAATACCTTGTTGAGAAAGATGGTCAGCAGCTGCTAAGGCTTCATGGAGAGTAACTCCAGCTCCAATTACTGTGACTTTATCATTGACACTGTGGCGGACCACCTTGGCCTGGCCAATCTCAAAATTTTCTTGTGGGGTATAAATAACTGCAGTCTCTGGTTGGCTGGTTCGAATGAAGCACATTCCCTTGGTGTTGGCTGCTAGATAAACAGCATGCTCTGTTGAGATGGCATCACTTGGATAGAAAACAGTACAACTGGGAATGCTTCGGAACATGGCTAGATCCTCCAGGGCCATCTGGGAGACTCCATCTTCTCCAGTGGATACCCCACAGTGGGAACCAATAAGGTTGATATTGGCTTGAGAAATGGCTCCCATTCGGAGCTGATCAAATGCTCTAGTAAAAAAGGCAGCAAAAGCACTAGCAAAAGCAATGGTTCGACGACGTGTAGCACAGCCTAGTGCCACACTTACCATGTTTTGTTCAGCAATAACACACTCTATGAAACGCTCAGGGTGTTCTTTCCTGAATATCTCAGAAAAGGTGGAGTTCATCGTGTCACCACTCAGAACAATAACTCTTTCATTTGCACGGCCCATTTTAGCCAGAGCCAAACCATACGTTTTCTGAGTAGCTATCTTGTCACCAACTTTGTAAGCAGGTGGGGAGGGCATTTTTATATCTGTGATGCTGATTTGAGGTGAGTCTTCCACAGGCGATTTTGGTATGAGATTCTCATTGGTCTGTATCTGACTCTCAATTAATTTGACAATTGCATCTGCTCTTTCTTTTGGCACTGGCTTTCCATGCCAATTTTCTGCATCCTCAATATTTGGAATACCCCGACCTTTGAAGGTCTTGGCAACTATAGCAGTAGGCTTGTTCTTCACTTGACTTGCTTGCCAAAATGCTTGGCACAAGGCCTCCACATCATGGCCGTCCACTAAGTAAGTATTCCATCCAAAGGCTTCACAGCAATTCTGGTAGATGTCTGCGCCACGCTCAAGGGGTGCAGGGCCACTTTGTCCCAAGCAGTTCACGTCGAAGACCGCCACGAGATTGTCCAAGTTGTAGTGGGAGGCAAAAGTGAAAGCCTCCCACACAGAGCCTTCTGAGGATTCGCCATCTCCCATAAGGCAGAACACCCGGTAGCTGGCCTTGTCAAGGTACTTGCCAGTATAAGCCATTCCACATGCAGCACCTAATCCCTGTCCTAGGAATCCTGTTGCCACGTCAACAAACGGCAGTCCGGGGATAGGGTGTCTCTCCAAGTCGCTGTGAAGTTTCCTCAGGTTCAGCAAGTCAGATTCACTGATGTCACCCACCTCCACCCAAGCAGCATAGAGGATGGGAGCAGCGTGTCCCTTGGAGAGGATGAACCGGTCGTTGTCCGGGTGTTCTGGGTCTGTCTGTTTATACTTCATCGTGTGGAAGAAGAGGACAGACACGACCTCCGCTGCACTGCAGCACGACGTGACCTGGCCAGAACCAGAGGCACACGTGGCCCTGATGGAACGGATCCGCAGGCGGTTGGCAGTGTCCCGCAGCACCTGCACGGTCTTCACGTCGGGCTTGGCATCATTGGCCATGATCTCTCTTTTGTCGGTTTGGCAAAGCAAATGGCGCCGCAGCACCCCCACAACCCACTGCGGCAGTGCTCTCACGTGACCGCCCCGCCCTCGCCTCGCCTCTGCCCGGAATCCTGAGCTCAGCCACCAGCCCGGGCGCCCACAACGGAGCTTCCCGCGAGACTGAGGAAACGGACACGTTGCAGTAGCCTGCACCCTCTGATGTGCACTGTTCCCTCTCTCTGTCCATGCCCAGCTGAATGGATTTTTGGTATTTACTTTCTCACTTGCATGTTCAACATTAGTAAGCATAATTAAATTTCTTTTTACCTTTCCCTGTGTTATAAATTCAAAGCTAGACATTTTTCTGTGTATTATAGGAAGCTATTTGTGAGGCTGTGTTTTTTAATGCATTAACACTATATCCGAGACATCACTCTTTTATATCAGAACATTAATAGAAAGGATACAAAGTCACTTTCAATCTGACCAGTATGGCAATGCTATCTCAACAGAGACTTTCTCAGAGCAACCAAATATCTGAATCTCAGACTTACAGAAAGAAATGCAATGACTGATTTGACCAAAATTTACAGGAAGAACAAATCTGAAACCAGCCAATGGCAGAATAGAATTGCAACTCCAGTGTGCCTTAAAGTACTATTTCTGTGTTGAAATAATTAGAAGGCCAGTAGGCTGAGGTAGCTTCAGCTCCCTGAGTTCCTACCTAAGAAAAGGAAACCCAAATCTGTGGAAATGATAAAAAGGAAATTTAAGCTTAATCAATCAGAAACTGCCAGCTAACTTCTAACTAGGGACTTTCCACTGGGATGACCCAAATAAGGCTAGTACTCCACTTAAACCAATCAAATATCTTTCCTTTGTTTCCAAATTCACCCTATAAAAGCCTTCTCCTTGGCTGCTTTATCAGGAGCTACCAGATTCATGAATCACTGAATGGTCAAATAAATGCTTTAATATTTTAATGTGCCTCAGTTTATCTTTTAATGACTACTACTACAAATCTTTTTTTTTTCTTTTTAGGTATGTTGCTTTTTTTTTCTTTTTTTTTATTATTGTACTTTAAGTTTTAGGGTACATGTGCACAATGTGCAGGTTTGTTACATATGTATACCTGTGCCATGTTGGTGTGCTGCACCCAGTAACTCATCATTTACCATTAGGTATATCTCCTAATGCTGTCCCTCCCCCCTCCCCCCACCCCACAACAGTCCCCGGAGTGTGATGTTCCCCTTCCTGTGTCCATGTGTTCTCATTGTTCACTTCCCACCTATGAGTGAGGACATGCAGTGTTTGGTTTTTGTCCTTTTGATAGTTTGCTGAGAGTGATGGTTTCCAGTTTCATCCATGTCCCTACAAAGGACATGAACTCATCATTTTTTATGGCTGCATAGTATTACATGGTGTATATGTGCCACATTTTCTTAATCCAGTCTATCGTTTTTGGACATTTGGGTTGGTTCCAAGTCTTTGCTATTGTGAATAGTGCCTCAATAAACATACGTGTGCATGTGTCTTTATAGCAGCATGATTTATAGTCCTTTGGGTATATACCCAGTAATGGGATGGCTGGGTCAAATGGTATTTCTAGTTCTAAATCCCTGAGGAATCGCCACACTGACTTCCACAATGGTTGAACTAGTTTGTAGTCCCACCAACAGTGTAAAAGTGTTCCTATTTCGCCACATCCTCTCCAGCACCTGTTGTTCCCTAACTTTTTAATGATCGCCATTCTAACTGGTGTGAGATGATATCTCATTGTGGTTTTGATTTGCATTTCTCTGATGGCCAGTGATGATGAGCATTTTTTCATGTGTTTTTTGGCTGCATAAATGTCTTCTTTTGAGAGGTGTCTGTTGATGTCCTTTGTCCACTTTTTGATGGGATTGTTTGTCTTTTTCTTGTAAATTTGTTTGAGTTCATTGTAGATTCTGGATATTAGCCCTTTGTCAGATGAGTAGGTTGCAAAAATTTCCCCCCATTTTGTAGGTTGCCTGTTCACTCTGATGGTAGTTTCTTTTGCTGTGCAGAAGTTCTTTAATTAGATCCCATTTGCCAATTTTGGCTTTTGCTGCCATTGCTTTTGGTGTTTTAGACATGAAGTCCTTGCCCATGCCTGTCCTGAATGGTAATGCCTAGGTTTTCTTCTAGGGTTTTTATAGTTTTAGTTCTAACATGTAAGTCTTTAATCCATCTTGAATTAATTTTTGTATAAGGTGTAAGGAAGGGATCCAGTTTCAGCTTTCTACATATGGCTAGCCAGTTTTCCCAGCATCATTTATTCAATAGGGAATCCTTTCCTCATTTCTTGTTTTTGTCAGATTTGTCAAAGATCAGATTCTTGTAGATATGTGGCGTTACTTCTGAGGGCTCTGTTCTGTTCCATTGATCTATATCTCTGTTTTGGTACCAGTATCATTCTGTTTTGGTTACTGTAGCCTTGTAGTATAGTTTGAAGTCAGGTAGCATGATGCCTCCAGCATTGTTCCTTTGGCTTAGGATTGACTTGGTGATGTGGGCTCTTTTTTGGTTCCATATGAACTTTAAAGTAGTTTTTTCCAATTCTGTGAAGAAAGTCATTGGTAGCTTGATGGGGATGGCATTGAATCTATAAATTACCTTGGGCAGTATGGCCATTTTCACGATATTGATTCTTCCTACTCATGAGCATGGAATGCTTTTCCATTTGTTTGTATCTTCTTTTATTTCATTGAGCAGTGGTTTGTAGTTCTCCTTGAAGAGGTCCTTCACTTCCCTTGTAAGTTGGATTCCTAGGTATTTTATTCTCTTTGAAGCATTTGTGAATGGGGGTTCACTCGTGATTTGGCTCTCTGTTTGTCTGTTATTGGTGTATAAGAATACTTGTGATTTTTGTACATTGATTTTGTATCCTGAGACTTTGCTGAAGTTCCTTAACAGCTTGAGGAGATTTTGGGCTGAGACAGTGGGGTTTTCTAGATATATAATCATGTCATCTGCAAACAGGGACAATTTAACTTCCTCTTTTCCTAATTGAATACCCTTTATTTCCTTCTCCTGCCTGATTGCCCTGGCACTATGTTGAATAGGAGTAGTGAGAGAGGACATCCATCTTGTGCCAGTTTTCAAAGGGAATGCTTCCAGTTTTTGCCCATTCAGTATGATATTGGCTGTGGGTTTGTCATAGATAGGTCTTATTATTTTGAGATACGTCCCATCAATACCTAATTTATTGAGAGTTTTTAGCATGAAGGGTTATTGAATTTTGTCAAAGGCCTTTTCTGCATCTATTGAGATAATCATGTGTTTTTGTCTTTGGTTCTGTTTATATGATGGATTACATTTATTGATTTGCGTATGTTGAACCAGCTTTGCATCCCAGGGATGAAGCCCACTTGATCATGGTGGATAAGCTTTTTGATGTGCTGCTGGATTCGGTTTGCCGGTATTTTATTGAGGATTTTTGCATTAATGTTCATCTGCTATTTCTTAGTATTTCTTATCAATTGCAAATAACCACCCTCTCTTCGAACAAATTGTTTTTAACCTTAAGGGCACTGGAAACACATAATCAGATCTCTCATCCTTATATACCCAAATGTTGGTTCTCTCAAGTAAGGAGACTATCACAAAATATCTGAAACAAAGCACAATAACCACCAAATGCCACTCAGCTGAATTTACTGCAAACTAAAGTAAGAGAACATTATATTGACCAGACACAGTCACTTCTAGAAGAAAAAACTACTGACTTTTATAGAGATTTGCGAGAATGTATTAAACAGAGATCGGGGATTGGCAAACTTTCATAAGTGTTAGTACATTAATGTCAACTGCAGAAGTATGAGGCTATTGATTTGTTGACATTGTGAACAATGTCATTTGGAGCAGGGCCAACTACATAATTTAAAAGGCTCAGTACAAAATTCAAATGTAGGGTGTCTCTTTCAAAAGCTAGAAAAAGAACACTTTTTCCTTTCTGCCATGATCTCTGTTGATCTTTAAGAGTGTTATTATTTTACTATATGATGTTACACCCAAATATGGACAGTAAATGTAGATCCTTACAGGAACACTGAGTAGGATTAGAGGAGAAGGCAGCTGAGAATCATCCCAGGGATGCGAAGTGGCAGTGGGGGATGGGACCATTAATGAACCAAAGATCTAAGCCCCTGACTCATACTTTGTTGTCCCATTGGACTTCATTTTTTTGTTGAAAACTGGAAATTTTATATACTGTATTGTAACAAGTGGGTATCACATTCCTCCACATCATACCCCACCCCCATCAAGGTCTGTATTACACTTACATTTTTCATTTCTGTTATTTTTTGCTGGGATTTTTTTTTATATATTTTATATTTTTTATATATTTTTTTAATTTTTTACTCATTATTTAGCATAATTCTTGAAACAAATTTGTAGTTTCTGTATTCTTTCCAGTGTGTTACCCCTGAGTTCTCTGTTGACTTTATTATTATTATTATTATTTTATTATTATTATTTTAGTTTTAAACTTGACTTCTTTGGTGTCATGCCTTATTCAGTGTAATTTAATGTGAGCTGATGATTGCTTGGGACATTTTTTTATTTCATTGTCTTTGTATATTTCACTCTTTGAAAAGATGACCTGAGTGATAAGGCATGCCTTCAAACTTTAGGCAGTTTACAAGACAAACTTAGCTTTCACTTTCTTCTGCAAAGCTTCAGGGTCAATCAACAGTGATCCACTGGCGCTGTCTTCTGTCTCAGGTCTTCTCTGGCATGTGCACTGGCTTGCACAAACACACAATCTTTTAGATTCCTAGGAATAACTGGACACTTTTCAAAGTATCCTATGGTCATCTACTTCCCCAGGATTTCCTTTTAGAGATGTGTGCAGGCTCTCGTTTGGCCCAACTAAAATCACAACTTTATGTAAGTGAATTATGACCAGTTGTTTGCTATTTTATGGGTAATATCGTAGTGTTAGACTCTCCTCTCTCTTTTGAGGGGCGTTCTAAATCAAATCAAATAGCCACTGTACTCTAAGAATATATATTTTCCAGTGAACTTCAAAGGTAGACAAAATGTTGATAGTCCTCTGGGGATGGTGCTTTTAACAGAGGTCTAAGAGTGTTTAGGGATCTTTCTCTCTCAATCTATTTCTCTGTCTTTCTCTCTCTTTTGCTATATTGCTGGCTTTTGTCTACTGTACCACTGAACTGGAAAAGGAAGGGGAATGGGGAAACATCACAGAACCTGCTGTCTTACAAAGGTTCAGTAGTATCTCTAAGATAGATTATTTTCCTACCTTTATGTAGTTGTGTTAATTGTGAGAGTACTAAAATGGTTGATTTTAGTTGATTTGCCCACATTTTAATGGTTTTAGAGGGAGAACGAGTTCATCGAGATCCTCACTCTACCGTTTTGGAAGTTTATCTCTCTATGGAGACTTTTTGTAGTAATAGCAGTGACTTTCAGTCAAGAGACACTGCTTTTTAGTATTAACTATATAGGAAAGGAATCAAGAGAATGAATACCCTGACCTTACTTTATTTGATCTCCTTCCTGTGTTCTCCTTTGGCCAAACTAATCAGAAGTCAGAAACCACAGGCATCTCATTATTCATCCATGCAAACCAGCCTCCAAAGGAATAGAAAAGAGAAAAAAATTGTTAAAAAAAAAAAACCCAGATAATTTGGGAATTATATCTATAATGACATAATTTCTTTGAATAATATATAGTATATATTAATTTGAAATATAGTGACATTATTTTTTTCTGTTAATGAAGTTAGAAAAGTTAGAAATCAGCAGTAGATTCCAATAAACTAAGTTCACTTTGTTATTGCAAAACAAGATATTAGACAAAAATTAAAACCATAGTTAGCTAGATAAGATATAAAAATGAGTTTTTGTACCAATAAAAGAGCAGTTATAGACTATTTGTTTGAATTTTTGCCTTTAAATTGCCTCTCTGAAGTCTTCCTATATTGGGAGCAATTGAAGATGCTCCTATCCCATTGAACATAATCATAGCAAGAAATTGTAGTCTGCAGTACTCCTGTAGGACCATGTTTTCATTTTTGCATTTGAATTTGAACACTGTGTAATCAAAAATTTATGAGCTGACTGGGGAAAGTTTAGTGAATATTTTGAGTGAAATGATTAAAGAACCTTGAGAAATGATTTATGTGGCAAGATAAAAAGTGTTCCATATGTACACTGTCAAAGGATGAAATGAGGAATAAGATAACTTTCAAACACTAATCAGAGGCATACACAAAGAAGAATGACTTAAAATGTGCCAAATAATATAGTGAAGAATAATGGAAACAAATCAAGAAGATCATTAAAATGTGAGCTAATTTCTAGAATATTTTCCCATTGCTACCTTAATTGAACATGACTATTGAAATATACATGGTTACTGAAAGAATCTATCAAGCAAAAGCATGAGTCAAATAATACTTAATTAATTGACAATTTAGAAATCTGGAAAATTACTATATTAGACTAACATTATCTGTTAATGTTCTTCTTAACTCTTATTTGGTGGGACTTCAAATTAATTTTCTCATTTGGTGAGTTTATGCACTTTATGTAATTGATATGGTTTGGCTGTGTGTGTCTTCCACAAATCTTATGGTTAATTGTAGCTCTCATAATTCCCACGTGTTGTGGGAGGGACCTGGTGGGAGATAGTTGAATCATGGTGGCGGTTTCCCCCATGCTGTTCTCGTGGTAGTGAATGAGTTTCATGAGATCTGATGGTTTCATAAGCGGAAACCTCTTTCACTTGGCTCTCATTCTCTCATCTGCTGCCATGTAAGATGTGCCCTTTGCCTTCCACCATGATTGTGAAGCCTCCCCAGCCACATGGAACTGTGAATCCATTGAATCTTTCTCTTTATAAATTACCCAGGCTTAGGTATGTCTTCATCAGCAGCATGAAACCGGACTAATATAATAATGAAAGCAACAAAAACATAGTTGGAATTCTATATGCATTTCTGGAGAATTATTTATGGGAAAACATAATGGATTTTGCAAAAAAAACCCTAAAGTGACAAGTTAAACCATCATACCATATGATGAAAAAGAAAAAATGAAAAGCACTTGAAAATTCAAAGACTAAGAAAAATTGTAAAAGTCCGTAAGTGTATAAAATATTTGTATAACCATCACCTATTTATCAAATACAAGAATGCTGGAAGTAGGCAAAATACTTTGAAGTTCAATAGACTAGATACAAATATTTATTAATTCCACTGCACAAATGTTGCACACAATATTTATGGGAAGTATGTGAGGTCTTTGGTATGTAACAGTAAATAAGGTACAGTTTTAGTCCTCAAAGAATTTATATGATCATGAGAGGAAGAAGTAATAAAATGTGCAATGACACATATAAATGCATAGTTCTATACAAGCACATTGGAAGGGCATCTAACAACATTTATGAAGGTACATGGAGACTAAGAGGTGCAACCATAGAAGATTTAAGGGTGATACAGGGATTGGGAAAGATGTTTAAGAATAGAGATAACAGCATTTCCAAATATCTGAAAATAGAATTACCATTCGATCCAGCAGTCTCACTACTGAGTATCTACTGAAAGAAAAATAAATTAATATATCGAAGAGATACTTGCACTCACCTCACACATTTATTATGGCACTACTCAGAGTAGAAAAGCTATGGAATCAACCTAAGCGTCCATCGGCAGATTAATGGATAAAGAAAATGTGGTATATACACACGATAGAATACTATTCAGCCATACAAAAATGGAATGATGTCCTTTGCAGCAACATGGATGGAACTGGAGGCCATTCTTTTAAGTGAAATAAACCAGTTACAAAAAGACAAGTATTGCATGTTCTCATTTATATGTGGGAGCTAAAACTTTTGAACACATGGAGGTAGAGAGTGAAACATAGAAAGTATAGATGGGGAAGAGGGAGTAGGGAGGGGGAGGATAAAGAGAAATAGGCTAATGCATACAAACATACAGTAATATAGATGGAGTTGTATTTGTCTGTTCTCATGGTGTTGATAAAGAATTACCTGAGACTGGGCAATTTACAAAAGAAAGAGAAGTTTAATGGACTTACAGTTCCATGTGGCTGAGGAGGCCTCACAATCATGGCAAAAGGCAGGGAAACACCCCTTATCACATCTCCTGAGACTTATTCACTATCACAAGAACAGCACGAAAAAGACCTGCCACCATGATTCACTTACCTCCCACTGGGTCCCTCCCACAACACGTGTGAATTCGAGATGAGATTTGGGTGGGGACACAGCCGTACCATATCAGGAATAAATACAATGTTTGATAGGATGACTATATTTAAAAATGTCTTGTACTTGGGTGATGGACACCCTGAATACCCTGACTTTATTACTGCACATTATATGCATATAACAATATTTCATGTACCTTGTAAATATGTACACATTTTTAAAAAATGAAATAAAACTATAAAAAAGGACATTATGAAAATAGATAACTTATATTTTCAGGCCTCTAAGAAATTCTGATATGAAAATCAATCCCCACCACTCCCCAAAAAGGGAGAAAATCTATTTCAATAAAATTTTGTCTTGTTTCACTATATATATATTTTTAAATTTGAGGCAAGGTCTCACTCTGTTATCCAGCCTGCAGTGCAGTGACATGATCTTGGCTCATTGCAACCTCTGCCTCCCAGGTTCAAGCAATTTTTCTGCCTCAGCCTCTCTAGTATTTGGGACTAAAGCTGTGCACCATCATGCCTGGCTAATTTTTGTGTTTTTTTTTTTTTTTTTTTAATAGAGATGGGGTTTCACCATGTTGGCCAGCCTGGCCTCGAACTCCTGACCTCAGGTGATCTGTCTGCTTCAGCCTCCCAAAGTGCTGGGTGCGAGCGACACACTGGGCCATATTTCAATAATATTTTGTTAGTGATGTTAGGTGGCAAAATGTTATGTGTTATATGGTTAATAACTGCCAATTAGTTCAAATATTGGAGATAACAAGCTTAAGAAATTAGTCATCTGAAACATTCGTTTAAATTGGATTTCTAAAAGAAAATCCTGGAAGAATGATTGGAATAGCTCAACTTCTCTCAAACCAGGGTACTTTCGATTTAGAAAGCACATTTTTTACTATATTGAAAAAGATGTATTAAGTGTACTGAGAGGAATTTTAATATTTCCAAAGGCATTAAGTGTCAGCCTTGTGAATAAATTTCAATACTTCTGAAGCTTGTAGGTGTGCCTTATGATAACGCTAACTACATTACGTCAGTATAATGGAGTTTAAGTTATAATTTGCCATTTAATCATCTCAGCTGATAAACTGTTAGCAAATTTAAAATTAAACAGTGATTTTGAAGCTTTTTGTTACTTCCTCTGTGTAGCAGGCTATTTATAAATTTACAGTAGCTTACTTTAGGTAACATATTAATGAGCTGTGAGGCTTTAATGCCTTAAAAATCTGTTATATTATCAAGCTGTAATTTTAGTAGGAAATTTTGGTCTAATAATTACTTAATAAGATCATATTCAATTATACTTTTCTCCAGCTGCAGTGTAGTTAAAAATTATCCCTTAGGAATCCATTTGCCTTTTTTCACATTTTTTTTTTTTTTTTTTGAGAGGGAGCCTTATTCTGTCGCCCAGGCTGGAGTGCAGTGGCACGATCTCGGCTCACTGCAAGCTCTGCCTGCCGGGTTCACGCCATTCTCCTGCCTCAGTCTCTCCGAGTAGCTGGGACTACAGGCGTCCACCACCACGCCCGGCTAATTTTTTGTATTTTTAGTAGAGACGGTGTTTCACCGTGGTCTCGATCTCCTGACCTCGTGATCCGCCCACCTCGGCCTCCCAAAGTGCTGGGATTACAAGCGTGAGCCACCGCGCCCAGCCCTTTTTTCACATTTAATTGATTTTTTAAATGTTTAAATTGACAAATACAAATTGTATATATTTATCATGCACAACATGTGGTTTTAAAATATGTGTACCTTATAAAATGGCTAACTGGAGCTAATTAACATCTATATTACCTAACACTGATTTTTGTTGTGATGCAAATACTTAAAAACTACCCTTTGTCCAATTTTCAAAAATAAAATTCATTGATATTAACTATAATAATCATTTTGTACCATAGATCTTTTGCATTTACACCTCCCATATAAGTGAAATTTTGTATCTTTTGATTAATGTCTTCCCACATTTACCCCACACCACAGTCCCTGGTAACCACCACTCTACTCCTTGCTAGTATGAATTCAGCTTTTTTAGATTCAACATATAAGTGAGATCACACAGTACTTGTCTTTGTGTGCCTGGCTTGTTTTGTTTAATATAATATCCTTAAGGTTAATTTATGCTGTTACAAATGACAGGATTTCTTTCTTTTTAAGGCTGAATAGTATTCCATCGTGTATATATGCCACATTTTAAAATCCATTATCTGTTGATGAACACTTAGGTTGAGTCCATATCATGGCCAGTGTGACTAATACTGCAATGAGCATGGAAGTGAAGACATTCCTTCTGCATACTGATTTCATTTTCTTTAGATATATATTCAAAATCAGAATTGCTGGATTATCTGGTACTTATATTTTTAATTTTTGATGAACTTCTATACTGTTTTCTTTAATGGTTGCACCAGTTTATATTCTCACAAATAATGTGCAAAGGCACACTTTTCTCCACATCCTTATCAACAAGTGTCTTTCGGCTTTTCGTTAATATGTGTTCTAACACGTTTTAGGTGATATCTCATTGTGGTTTTAATTTACTTTTCTGTGATAATTAGTGATGTTGAACATTTTTTCATATACCCATTGGCCATCTGGATGTATATATTTTTGAGAAATGCCTATTTAGGTCCTATGTTCATTTTTTTTAATTGGGTCATTTGGTTTCTTACTACTTAATTATTTAGATTCTTTATATATTTAGAATATTAGTACTTTATCAGGTGTATATTTGCAAATACTTTCTCCTGCTATGTAGGTTGTCTCTTTACTCTGTTGATTGTTTCCTTAGCAGAGAAGAAGCAGTTTGATTTGATGTAATCCTATTTCTCTAATTCTGCTTTTGTTGCCTGTGCTTTTAGGTTCATATCTCAAAAATCTTTGCGGAAACCAGTGTCTAGGAGCTTTTCTCCTATTTTTTCCTACTAGTTTTTCAGTTGAAGAATTATATTTAAGTCTTTACTATATTTTGAGTTGATTTTATGTATGATGTGAGAAGTTGGTCTAATTTCATCCTTCTGCATGTAGATAATCCATGTGTCCATTTATTGAAGAGGCCTTTCTTTCCCAATTGTGTGTTATTAGCAACTTTGTAAAAAACGAATTGACCACACATGTGAATTTATTTCTGGGATCTCTATTCTCTTGCATTGGCCTATGTGTCTGTTTTTATGCCAGTTCCATGATGTTTTGGTTAGTATAGCTTTGTAAATTAGGTAGTGTGATACCTCCAGCTTTGTTCTTTTTGCTCAAGATTGCTTTGTCTATTAAGTATTTTGTGGTTTCATACACATTTTAGATTTTTTTTCTGTTTCTGTGAAGAATGTCATTGAAATTGTGATGGAATTGCATTGAATCTTCAAATTCTTTTGGGAAGTAGGGACATTTTAACAATATTAATTCTTCCTATTTTTAAACATGGGATTTCCTAGTATATACTTGAGTTTTCTTCATTTTCTTTCATTATTGTTTTATAATTTGGAGTGTACAAGGCTTTTACCTGCTTGGTTAAATTTATTCCTATGTATTTTTTGGTAGCTGTTATAAATGGAATTGTTTTCTTGATTTATTTTTTGGATAGTTTCGTGTTAGTATATAGAAATGCTGCAGTGTTTTGTGCTGTTTTTTGTTTATTTCCTATGGTTTTTTTTTTTATTTTTGTGTACTCAATTTATCAGTTCCTAGAGATTTTTTTTTTTTTTAGTGTGGCATCTTTAGGCTTTTCTGCATACAAGATTATATTATCCTAAAATAGGAAAAATGTAGTTTTTTTTCTTTTCATTTCTAATGTCTCTTGCCTCTCTCTCTTTTGCGTAATTGCTCTAGCTAGGACATTCAGTACTGTGTTGAATAGAAGCAGCGAAAGTGAGTATCCTTGTATTCCTGATGTTAGAGGAAAAGCTTTCAAATTTCACCTTAGAATATGATGCTAGCTGTATGTTTGTTATATATGCCCTTTTATTGTGTTGAGGTACATTTCTTCTATACCAGTTTGTTGAGAGTCTTATTATGAAAGACTGTTGAATTATATCAAGTGCTTTTTCTGCCTTATTGAGATTGAGATGATTATGTAATTTCTGTACATCATTCTGTTAATGCGGTATATTGCATTTATAGATTTGGCTTTGTTGAACCATTCTTGTATTCCTGGGATAAATCTTACTTGATGATGGTGAATTGTCAACAATCCTTTTAACGTAGTATTGAATTTTGTTTGCTATGTTTTTGCTGAGGATTTTTATACATATGTTTATCAAGCATATAGCCTTGTAACTTATAGTGTTCTTGTCTTGCTTTAATATTAGGGGAATGATACTTAGTGAAACGAATTTGTAAGTACTTTTTTCTCTTCAATTTTTTGAAACAGTTTGAGTTGGCTTGGTTTAGTTGTTCAAATGTTTGGCAGAATTCATCAGTGAAGACATCAGGTTCTGGGCTTTTCTTTGATGAGAGATATTTTGTTATTGATTCAATCTCCTAGTTTGTTACTGGTCTGTTTAGAATTTCTATTTCTTAATGATTCAGTCTTAGTAGGTTGTATGGTCTAGAAATGAATCCATTTCCTCTGGTTATCCATTTTGAGGAGTGTGTAATTGTCCATAGTGCTCTCCTGTAATCCTTTGTACTTTCATGCTGTTAGTTGTAATGTCTCCTCTTATATTTCTGATTTTATTCATTTGAATCTTCCGTATTTTTCTTGGTCCAGCTAAATGTCTGCTGATAATGTGTATACTTTCAAAAAGCCAACTCTTAATTTTATTAATGTTTTCTCTTACTTTTCTAGTCTCTATTTTATGTATTTTCATTTAAATCTTTATTATTTTCTCTCTTCTCCTTTTTTTATTTTTGAGACGGAGTTTCACTCTTGTTGCCCATGCTGGAGTGCAGCCTAATGTTTTGGCATCCAGTCTGGCATTAGAAAAGGTCTGGACGATCAGTTTGTGCATATCAGATTTTAATCTGGGGCTATAAGAGACTTCAGTGCTGAGTTTTACTGGAGCAGGCCTAGTTTTGAGGTCCAAGGCAAAATACAGTGCTCATCTCCCTCTCCTCTTGCATCCAGGGTTTTTAATCTATCCTGGAGAATGTTCCATGTATGCTACTATTATTGTTTTGCAATCTCTCTCTGTCTTCAGGTGTGTTAATATTTCCTGTATTTATTTAGGTTACTCAATATTTAGTACAAATATATTTATAATCATTATATTTTCTTGTTGAATTAACTCCTTCATTATAAAATAATAATTGTATTAGTCTGTTCTCGCACTGGTATAAAGATACTACTCAAGACTGGGTAATATATAAAGGAAAGAGTTTTAATTGACTCATAGTTTTGTAAAGCTAGGGAGGCCTCAGGAAACTTAAAATCATGGAGGAAGAAAAAGGAGAAGTAGGCATCTTCTTCACAAGGTGGCAGGAAAGAGAGAAAGTAATAGTTCAGGAAAAACTACTGTTTATAAAACCATCATCTCTGATGAGAATTCACTCGCTATCAGGAGAACAGAGTGGGGGAAACTGCCCCCATGATTCAATGACTTAACTTCCCTTGATACATGGGGATTGTAATTTAAGATGAGATTTGGGTGGGGACACAGAGTCAAACCATATCAATGATCTATTTTATTCTGCTTACAGGTTTTGACATAAAGTCTATTTTACTTGGTATAAGTATAGCTACTCTTCCTTCCTTTTATTGTCCAATTGTATGAAATAATCTTTTAGTACTTCCTCACTTTCAGGGTATATGCATCATTATGGCTGAAGTGAGTCTTTTGTAGTTGACTCTTTTTTTAATCTATTGAGTCACTCTATGTCCTTTGATTGAAGTATTTAATCCATTTATATTTAAGGTAAATATTGATAAGTAAGAACTTACTGCTACAATTTTGTTGCTTTATTTGTAAATCCTTTATTCCTTTCTGGCTGTCTTTTTTTGTAATTAAGTGATTTTTTCTGGTAATATACTTTGGTTTCTAGCTGTTTATCTTTTATGCCTCTACCATTGGCTTTTGCTTTGTGGTCACCATAAGGCTTACAAAAAAATCTTACAGCCTATCTTAAGCAAATTAACAAATTTGCCTACAAAAAACTTTTACTCCTTCCAAAACTTTACATCTTTAAAGCCACAATTTACATATTTTTATATGGTATTTCCCTGAACAAATTTTTTAGCTATTATTTTTTATAGTTTTATCTTTTAACCTTCATACTTAAAATATAAGTGATATATGCATCATCATTACAGTTTCAGAATATTCTGAATTTGATGATATATTTACTTATAACTGTGAACTTTATAGTTTCATATTATTTTGTTTTACTGATTAGAATTCTTTGATTTCAGTTTGTAGCATTTTCTTTAGCATTTCTTGTAAGATATGTTTAATGATGATGAACATTCTTAACGTTCGTTCATCTGAGAAAGTTTATCTTTCCTTCATTTATGAAGAACAGATTTATTGAGTTTAGTATTCTTGGTTGGAAGTTTTTTTTTTTTCCTTCAGCATTTTGAATATATAATCCCATTCTTTCCTGGCTGTGATGTCTCTGCTGAGATATAAGGTGCTAGCCTTATTAGAACTCCCTTATATATCATTTTTCTTCTTTTCTATTGCAACTTTCATGATTTTCTCATTGTTTTTTGACTTTCGGTATTTTGATTATAATATGCCTTGCTGTATTCTTATTTGCATTGAATCTAATTGGAGACCTTTTACTATTCTGTACTTGATTATTTATCTTTCCCACAATATTTAAATTATTCATTTAAATAATCTTTCCTCCCCTTTGATGTTATGTTTTCTGTCATTAACTTATAACTTAAAAAATTTGCCCTATAGTTCTGTCCCATAAGTTTCTTCATTCCTTTGCATTGCTTTTTCATTTTTTCTCTGTGTATTTTAAAATAACCTTGTTTTGAGTTCAAAGATTTTTTCTTCTGCTTGATAATTCTGCTCTTGATAATCTCTATTGCATTTTTTACTTCAATCATCATATTTTTTTCATCTCCATGGTTTCATTTTAATTACCATCTTTTTTCATTTACTACTTTTCTAATATTATTGAGTCCTTTTTATTTTCTTGAAGTTTGTTATCTTCTTTAAAACAATTATTTTGAATTTTTTTTGTCAGCCAATTTACATATCTTCATTTTGGGGTGTGGGGTGTGGCTGCCTATTGAGAGATTATTGTAGTGTTTTGGTGTTTGCTCTGGTTTGAATATTTGTCCCCTTCAAAACTCATGTTAAAATTTGGTCACTGTTGTGGTGGTGTTAGGAACTGAGAATTTAGGAGGTAAAAAGGTCATTAGGGCTCTGCTCTTGTGGGTGAGATCAGTGTGGTAATAAAGGACAAATCTGGCTTTTTTTTTTTTTTTTCATTGTTACTCTTCTGTCCTCCACCATGTGAAGACAAAGAATTCTGCCCTGAGGGAAAATGTGATATTCAAGGTGCCATCTCAAAATCAGAATCACTGAACCTGCCAGCATCTTAATGTTGAACTTTTAAGCCTCCAGAAATTTGAACCAATAAATTCCTATTCATTCTAAACTAGTCAGTCAGGTATTCTGTTATAGTAGAACTAATGGACTAAGACTATTATGTCTCCTTGGATCTGTATGTTTCTTGTTGCGTTACATTGATGTCTGCCGCTTTGAAAAAGTAGGGTCTTATTCCAGTCTTTGCAGCCTGGCTTTGCCTCGGAAAGTCCAGGATCAGTCAGCCCATATAAAAATTCTCAGTATGCCATCTACTGTAGTTTGAGGGTGTTATAGTTTGCTGGATTCCTTGGGCAAGTTGGCCTGGTTTTGTACCTGGGTTTGCAGGGCTGAGCCCGAAGCCTAGATCCTCTGGGGTGAACATATTCATCCTCTGGGGTGAAGGAATGGGCCTTTAGCCTGGATCTATTAGGGTAAGGTTGGAGCCTGTCTTGTAGGGGCTGGCATAAATCCTGGGTTCACAGGGGTTGACTTGGCACTGGGGTGGCTTTGAGCCTAAGTCTACATGGGCTGGTCAGATGTTGGGTGGCTCAGATACAGCCTGGGTTCAAAGGGATAGGCCTGGTGCCTAAGTCCGTGGGGGTAGGCCTGGTACCTAAGATCACTGGGAAAGGCCTGGATCCTGAGTCCTTAGGATTCCATTGTGCACGGTAGATCCCGAGGGTATGAAATTATGCCTGGCACCAAGGTGGGCTTGAAGGCTCAGTCTTTGGACACCAGTCTGGAGCTTGGGGCTGCACACCCTGGAAGCTGTATCCACAGGGCCCAAACTGTTGGCTAAGTCCTCAGGTGTCAGCCTGAGGACTAGGACTACAGGATGTGGAGGTCTGTGCTGGGTCTACTCTGGAACCTGAAGCCGCCGGGGTCAGTCTGGCTGTGGGGTGGCCTAGAGATTAAGTCTGCCACGACTTCTGGACCTAGAACCTGGAGTTGTAGAATCAAGTCTGGCAATGGAGTCAGCATGGAGGCTCAGTTGTAAGTACAAGTGTGGAGTCTAGGTCCGTGAGGTCCATTAAATCCTGTGTAAGGCTGGATTTAACTGAGGTGGAGTTTCTTTGGGGTCCAGGACAAAGTACAGTGCTCACTTCCGTCTTCTTCTCCTAAGCAAAGATATCTCTCTCCAGGTTGTGCTGCCTGGGGTTGAGCAAAGGGTAACGAAGGTAATATAAAACTATCTTTCCTATACTCATTAATGCATTTTTTATCTTCTTTTTGTGCTATACCCAGGTTCTTTAATCTCTCAGTGGGTTTCTTTAGCTGTGTGAAGGTGTTTTTGTATATAAACAGTTGTTTAAATTGATGTTTCTGTGGTGGGATGAGCACTTGAAACTCTTAATCTTTGTTGTTTTTGAAAAGAAAATTAAAATTTTTAAATTAGCAAGAATAAGCAAATTGTGTTTCATATAAAATTAAAATGGTGCATGATGAATGTTTGCTGTTAATGTTTTCTTTATCATTTAATATAATGAATAATCAAATTAGTTATTAAATTGATTGTTAGGTTATTTTAACTAAATGTATCTAATAACAAGGAAATTAGACCTAGGAGCATAATATATTCCCAATGTTGAGTTTCTAGCAACTTACACTAAAAAGGTTCAATTCCGTAATGGCACATGGCATTCTAATGAAACTCACAATAATATGGAGCTCCTGCAAAGAGGAAAAGGATTAAATCTTCTATGCAACACTTAAAGCCGGTAATTTGTTTGGCATGTTACTTGAACATTTACTTGATATAGTAAAATATCTGGTTATAGTTTTTTCTGTAAAATATCACCTCAATTTATTCTGAGTATAACATATTGTATTTACATTTAAATATGGATTTATCTTTTTTATTTAAAAATTTTATTTTGAAATAATTGTATATTCATCTGCAGTTTTAAGAAATAATAGAGACAAATTATGTTTCCTTTACCCAATTTTTTCCTAATGGCAACATATTGCAAAAACTATAGTCTGACATCACAACCAGACTATTGTCATTAATATAGTTAGCATGTAGAACGTTTTCGCCAGCATAAAGGCTTCTTCTATTGCCCTTTTATAGATGCATCCACCTCACTTCTGTTCCACGCCTTTCTTTTATCACTCAGAATAATTCTCTGGAGATTCACTCACGTTGTTTCATGTATCAACAGATCATTCTATGAAATTATTGAATAGCATTCCATTTTCTAGTTATACCATAGTTTCTTCAGCAATTCAGCTGTTGAAAAACATCTAGTTGTTTCCAGTTTTTGGCTATTACAAATAAAACTGCTATAAACATTTGTGTATAGGTTTTTGTGTACATAATTTTTTAATTTTTTTTCTGGAATGAATGCTTAGTGCAATTTGTGGTAGGAAGGATGGAAGGAAAAAAGAGAGAGAGAGAAGAAAGAAAGACTGATCAATGGACTCATTCCTTCCACTTTATTTTCTATCAAAATTGTTTTTTCTCTTCCAGTTCTTTGCCTTTTCATTTAATTTTAGAATGATCTTGTCTGTATCTCCAATAGTCTTAACATTGTAATAACTGTTGCATTAAATCTATATGTAAGTTTGAAGAAAACTTACATCTTTATTATGTTGAGTTTTACAATCCATGAGCATGTTATGTTTCTTCATTTATTGAGATACTCAAAATTTTTTATCAAATTATACAGTTTTCAGCATAAAAATCCTGTGTATATTATATTAGATTTACCTATGTATTACATTATTTTGAGCTACTATAAAATATATCACTTGGTATTGTTCATTGCTAGAACATTGAGTGAAATTATAGATTTATGTTTTTTTATTTTGGTTAATTTACTTATTCTAGGCTATTGTTTTTTTCTTATGATAGATTTTATGGGACTTTCTAAGTATACATCCATATCACTTGCACAAAAGGACTGTTTTATATCTTCATTTTTCATCCCTATACCATATATTTATTGCATTGGCTAGAATTTTCCTCAGTGTGGTGAATACGGTTGGTGAGGGTGAATATCTTTGCCTTGTTCCTGATCTTAAGGGGAAAGCATGCAGTTCCTCAACAGTATGTACTAGGTTAGCTGTAGGGTTTTTTTGGTAGATGCTCTTTATCAACTTGAGGAAGATCTCTGTTCCTATTTTGGGTGAGTTTTTATCATAAATGAGTGATGGCTTTTTTCAAAGTCTTTTCTGCATTGACTGATATGATCATGGGGCTTTTTCCCTTCCTTTATTAATATAATGAATTACTTTGTTTGATTTTTGAATACTGATCCAGATTTGCACCCCTGGAATAAAACTTATTTGGTCATAATGTGTAATTATTTTATATAATGCTCAATCTGTTTACTAATATTTTGTTAAAGATTTTTGAATCTACATGGGAAATATTAGTCTGTACTTTTCTTTCTTCTATAGACTATATTTTTCTACTTGGCTATCAGTTTTTACATACCTTCAAACAATATACTGGGAAGATTCCCTCCTCTTTTATATTGTAGAAGAGATTGTACAGCTTTTGGTCTCAGTGTTTCTTTAAATGTTTGGTAGAATTTCCCAGTAACTTTGGTTCTGTTTGTATGCTGGATTACGTTTATTGATTTGCATATGTTGAACCAGCCTTGCATCCCAGGGATGAAGCTTACTTGATCATGGTGGATAAGCTTTTTGATGTGCTGCTGGATTCGGTTTGCCAGTATTTTATTGAGGATTTTTGCATCGATGTTCATCAGGGATATTGGTCTAAAATTGTATTTTTTGTTGTGTCTCTGCCAGGCTTTGGTATCAGGATGATGCTGGCTTCATAAAATGAGTTAGGGAGGATTCCCTCTTTTTCTATCGATTGGAATAGTTTCAGAAGGAATGGTACCAGCTCCTCTTTGTACCTCTGCTAGAATTCGGCTGTGAATCCATCTGGTCCTGGATTTTTTTTGGTTGGTAAGCTGTTAATTATTGCCTCAGTCTCAGAGCCTGTTATTGCTGTATTCATAGATTCAACTTCTTCCTGGTTTAGTCTTGGGAAGATGTATGTGTTGAGGAATTTATCCATTTCTTCTAGATTTTCTAGTTTATTTGCATAGAGGTGTTTATAGTATTCTCTGATGGTAGTTTGTATTTCTGTGGGATCGGTGGTGATATCCACTTTATCATTTCTTATTGAGTCTATTTGATTCTTCTCTCTTTTCTTCTTTATTAGTCTTGCTAGTGGTCTATCAACTTTGTTGATCTTTTCAAAAAACCAGCTCCTGGATTCATTGATTTTTTGACGGGTTTTTATGTCTCTGTCTCCTTCAGTTCTGCTCTGATCTTAGTTATTTCTTGCCTTTTGCTAGCTTTTGAATGCGTTTGCTCTTGCTTCTCTAGTTCTTTTAATTGTGATGTTAGGGTGTCAATTTTAGATCTTTCCTGCTTTCTCTTGTGGGCCTTTAGTGCTATAAATTTGCCTCTACACACTGCTTTGAATGTGTCCCAGAGATTCTGGTACGTTGTGTCTTTGTTCTCGTTGGTTTCAAAGAACATCTTTATTTCTGCCTTCATTTCGTTATGTACCCAGTAGTCATTCAGGAGCAGGTTGTTCAGTTTCCATGTAGTTGAGCAGTTTTGAGTGAGTTTCTTAATCCTGAGTTCTAGTTTGATTGCACTGTGGTCTGAGAGACAGTTTGTTATAATTTCTGTTCTTTTACATTTGCTGAGGAGTGCTTTACTTCTAACTATGTGGTCAATTTTTGAATAAGTGCAATGTGGTGCTGAGAAGAATGTATATTCTGTTGATTTGGGGTGGAGAGTTCTGTAGATGTCTGTTAGGTCTGCTTGGTGCAGAGCTGAGTTCAATTCCTGGATATCCTTGTTAACTTTCTGTCTCATTGATCTGTCTAATGTTGACAGTGGGGTGTTAAAGTCTCCCATTATTATTGTGTGGGAGTCTAAGTCTCTTTGTAGGTCTCTAAGGACTTGCTTTATGAATCTGGGTGCTCCTGTATTGGGTGCATATATATTTAGGATAGTTATCTCTTCTTGTTGAATTGTACCCTTTACCAGTATGTAATTGCCTTCTTTGTCTCTACTGATCTTTGCTGGTTTAAAGTCTGTTTTATCAGAGACTAGGATTGCAACCTCTGCCTTTTTTTGTTTTCCCTTTGCTTGGCAGATCTTCCTCCATCCCTTTATTTTGAGCCTATGTGTGTCTCCGCATGTGAGATGGGTTTCCTGAACATAGCACAATGATGGGTCTTGACTCTTTATCCAATTTGCCAGTCTGTGTCTTTTAATTGGAGCATTTAGCCCATGTACATTTAAAGTTAATATTGTTATGTATGAATTTGATCGTGTCATTATGATGTTAGCTGTAATCCAGCATATAAACATAACCAAAGACAAAAACCACATGATTATCTCAATAGATGCAGAAAATGCCTTTGATAATATTCAACAGCTCTTCATGCTAAAAACTCTCAATAAATTAGGTATTGATGGGATGTATCTCAAAATAATAAGAGCTATTTATGTCAAACCCACAGCCAATATCATACTGAACGGACAAAAACTGGAAGCATTCCCTTTGAAAACTGGCCCAAGACAGGGATGCCCTCTCTCACCACTCCTATTCAACGTAGAGTTGCAAGTTCTGGCTAGGGCAATCAGGCAGGAGAAAGAAATAAAGGGTATTCAATTAGGAAAAGAGGAAGTCAAATTGTCCCTGTTTGCAGATGACATGATTGTATATCTAGAAAACCCCATTGTCTCAGTCCAAAGTCTCCTTAAGCTGATAGGCAACTTCAGCAGTCTGAGGATACAAAATCAATGTGCAAAAATCACAAGTATTCTTATACACCAGTAACAGACAAACAGAGAGCCAAATCATGAGTGAACTCCCATTCACAATTGCTTCAAAGAGAATAAAATACCTAGGAATCCAGCTTCCAAGGGATGTGAAGGACCTCTTCAAGGAGAACTACAAACCACTGCTCAACAAAATGAAAGAGGACACAAACAAATGGAAGAACATTCCATGCTCATGGATAGGAAGAATCAATATCATGAAAATGGCCATACTGCCCAAGGTCATTTATAGATTCAATGCCATCCCCATCAAGCTACCAATGACTTTCTTCACAGAATTGGAAAAAACTACTTTAATGTTCATATAGAACCAAAAAAGAGCCCGCATTGACAAGTCAATCATAACCCAAAAGAACAATGCTGGATGCATCACGCTACCTGACTTCAAACTATACTACAAGGCTACAGTAACCAAAACAGCATGGCACTGGTACCAAAACAGAGACATAGACCAATGGAGCAGAACAGAGCCCTCAGAAATAATACAACACATCTACAACCATCTGATCTTTGACAAACCTGACAAAAACAAGCAATGGGGAAAGGATTCCCTATTGAATAAATGGTGCTGGGAAAACTGGCTAGCCATATGTAGAAAGCTGAAACTGGATCCCTTCCTTACATCTTATACAAAAATTAATTCAAGGTGGATTAAAGACTCACATGTTAGACCTAAAACCATGAAAACACTAGAAGAAAACCTAGGCAATACCATTCAGGACATAGGCATGGGCAAGGACTTCATGTCTAAAACACCAAAAACAATGGCAACAAAAGCCAAAATTGACAAATGGAATCTAATTAAACTAAAGAGCTTCTGCACAGCAAAAGAAACTACCATCAGAGTGAACGGGCAAGCTACAGAATGGGAGAAAATTTTTGCAATCTACTCATCTGACAAAGGGCTAGTATCCAGAATCTACAAAGAACTCAAACAAATTTAGGAGAAAAAAACAACCCCATCAACAAGTGGGCAAAGGATATGAACAGACACTTCTCAAAAGAAGACATTTATGCAGCCAAGGCACATGAAAAAATGCTCATCATCGCTGGCCATGAGAGAAATGCAAATCAAAACCACAATGAGATACCATCACACACCAGTTAGAATGACGATCATTAAAAAGTCATGAAACAACAGGTGCTGGAGAGGATGTGGAGAAGTGGGAACACTTTTACGCTGTTGGTGGGACTGTGAACTAGTTCAACCATTGTGGAAGACAGTGTGGTGATTCCTCAAGGATCTAGAACTAGAAATACTGTTTGACCCCAACCATCCCATTACTGGGTATATACCCAAAGGATTATAATTCATGCTGCTATAAAGACACATGTACACATACGTTTATTGTGGCACTATTCACAATAGCAAAGACTTGGAACCAACCCAAATGTCTAACAACGATAGACTGGATTAAGAAAATGTGGCACATATACACCATGAAATACTATGCAGCCATAAAAAATGATGAGTTCATGTCCTTTGTAGGGACATGGATGAAACTGGAAACCATCATTCTCAGCAAACTATCACAAGGACAAAAAACCAAACACCGCATATTCTCACTCATAGGTGGGAATTGAACAATGAGAACACTTGGACACAGGAAGGGGAACGTCACACACCAGGGCCTGTTGTGGGGTCAGGGGAGTGGGGAGGGATAGCATTAGGAGATATACCTAATGGTAAATGACGAGTTAATGGGTGCAGCACACCAACATGGCACATGTATACATATGTAACAAACCTGCACGTTGTGCACATGTACCCTAGAATGTAAAGTATAATAATAGTAATAATAATAAAATAATTTCCCGGTAACATAATTTTAGCCAGAAAATGTATTTCTGTACATTTTAATCGTAAAATCAATTTTCTTAATAGGGATACTAATTTTATCTATTTCATATTGGATGTCTTATAGTTTGTATTTTTTGAGGAATTCGTTCATTGCTTCTAAGCTGCCAAATTTATGTGTGCAGTGTCGTTCATAGTAATCTCTTATTCTTTTTATGCCTGTAGGGTCTGTAGTGGCAGCCTATAATTCCAGGTATTTGTAGTTTGCATCTTTTGTCTTTTTTTGTCAGTCTTACTAGAAGTTTGTAAATTGTATTGATCTTTAAAAAAAACATGATATTTGTTTCATTAGGTTTTCTCTAACAACCAGTTTCACTGGTTTTAATTTCATTCATTTCCGCTATTATTTTTTATTATTTCCTTGCTTCTGTTTTCTTTTTATATAACAAGGAAAAAAGCAGGTTAATAACATGCATACCTCATCTATGTTGGAAGAAATACAGAGAAAATTATGTTAATCTCTAAGACTCGGCTTTGAGTTCAGGCTTAAATACCATCTTTAAGCCTGAACTTAAATAACTTCTTTAAAAAGAAGGTAGACAGAAAGTTCAGTAATGGGGAGTTTGCCAAGAACTGAAGGTAAACAAAGGTAAGGTTTGTTGTCAGATTTAAGTTGGTATATATTCCCTGATAAAAGTTTCTAGTGATTTAGAGTAACTTATTTTTCTGGGTACAAAAAGAGGGAGATACCCTTACAAATGCAAGTCTATCTTTTATAAATATGAATTTTTCTTTTAAAAAGTAAATTTCTACTCTTGTTTTTGGAACTCTTCCTCTCTCTGAAATTTTTCAAAACAATTAGCTCAAATAATGTTTATGCCAAGAGGCATATTTGGCAGTAACATATTCTTGTTTTCTACAGTCATATTTTGGAGCAGTATGTCCTAAGCCCCATTATTCACTCATCTGAAACTTTCCAAATAAGTTTCATAGTCCTAAGGTTGAGTTGGTAGAATATCCCATAACTCATTAAACTAGGTTCTTGGAATGGGAGCTTGGAGTATTAATTTGAGAGTTTTTCTTCCTTTCTAATGCATGCATTTAGTGCTATAAATTTCCTTTTCAGTACTGCTTTAGCTATGTTTTACAAATTTGGATATGGCTTAATTTTATTAATTCAGTTCAATGTATTTTTTAAAATTGCCCTTGAGGCTTCCTCTTTGAACCGTGGAATACTTAGAAGTACATGGTTTAGTTCCTTTCTTTCCTTTCTTTCCCTTTCCGTCCCTCCTTCCCTGCTTCCCTCCCTCCCTTCCTTCCTTCATTCTTTTCTTTTCTTTCTTTCTCTTTTCTCAGAATCTCGCTCTATTGCCAGGCTGGAGTGCAGCGGCGAGATCTCAGCTCACTGCAACCTCTGCCTCCTGGGTTCAAGGAATTCTCCTTCCTAGGCCTCCTGAGTAGCTGGGATTACAGGTGCTAATACCCAGCTAATTTTTCTATTTTTAGTAGAGACAAGGTTTCACCACATTAGCCAGGATGGTCTTGATCTCTTGACCTCATGATCCCCCTGCCTCAGCCTCCGAAGGTGCTGGGATTACAGGCATGAGCCACCTCCTCCGGCCGCATGGTTTAGTTTCTATGTGTTTGGAGACATCTGTTTGCTTTCTGCTATTTATTTTCATTGTAGTTAGAGAATAAATTCTATGATTTCAAGTCTTTTAAATTTGTTTTAGGTTTGTTTTATGACTCAGGATATGGTCTATCTTAGTATACAATACAGGAAACTTGAAAAAAAATTCATATTGTGCTATTGTTGGATATTGTTGATTTCTCCTATGATCTGCTGATTTTCTTTTTAAATATATAAATTTTTGACAGATGGATATTTAAGTCTGTGTTTGTGTATTTTCTTTCTCAGTTATCTCAGTGTTCGGTTCACCTGTTTTGTAGCTCTGTTGTTTGGTATACACACAGCATAGCTATATTTTCTTGTTGAATAACCTTCAAAAATTACATAATGCCCCATTCTGTATCTAACAACTTTTTTCTTTCTTCATTATCTGATATTAATATAGCAACTTGTAATATATTATTGCATTATATATAATACATCTTTTTGCATTCTTTTACTTTAAGTGTGTCTACATTGTTATATTTGATGAGAATTTTTTATAGACATCATATAGTGGGTTATGTTTTATAGTTTTCTCTGCTAATTGCTGTCTGTTAATTTGTGTCTTTAGACCATTTACATATACTCTAGTTACTGATATATTCATGATTAAGTCCACCTTTTTGTTTTCTTTTGTTTCCTGTTTGTTCTGTTTTTTACCTCTCTGTTTTATTTTTTCTGTCTTTCCTTGGGCTGCTTAAACACTTTTTCCAATTCCTTTTTGATGTATCTATAGGTCTCTTGATTGTATCACTTTGTGTATTTTTATTAATGGTTGTTATAAGTATTTGTTATGTATATATAGCGTATCATTTTCTCCTGGGGGTGTCATTTTATCGCTTTGAGTGAAGTAAAGAAAAGTTACTTCTTTTTATGTCCCTTTAATATCCCCCATTTATAATTACCTTAAATATTTGTCTGGGTACATTTAGTGGCACATTAATCAGCATTATTATTGTTGCTTCAACCATAAGACATAACTTGAAAAACTCAAAAGGAAGAGAAAAGCCTACTCTGTATACCCATATTTTTGCTGGCCATGTTCTTTATCCCTGATGTTTGAAGCTTTCTTGTTTCATTCTTTTTCTTTTTATATAAATTGCTTTAGTTATTCCCTTAGGGTAGATCTGATGGCAATAAATTTTAATTTTTCTTCGTCTGAGATGTCCAGATCACCCCCTTTTCCCTGAAAGATATTTTCATCAGGCATAAGATTCTGAGATGATTGTTGTTTTTCTAGCGTTTGAAAAAATATTGTGCCACTACTCTTGGGCCTTCATGGCTTTTGATGAGAAATCTTATTTTACTTTAATTGTTTTTTTCCCTAAAGGTAAAGTGCACTCAAGATTTTTCTTTATCTTTGCATTTCATAAGTTCAGTTATATTATATCTTCTCATGGATTTCTTTGGAATTATCATGTTTAGGATTTGCCCAAATAATTGAGTTTTGTGTTTGTGTCTCTTGACAAATCTGAGACTTTTTGGTTATTACATCTTCATATACTTTTTTTAGCCTTGCCCTTTTCTCTTTTCCTTTCAGTATATGGATGACATAAATATAGATTTTTGTTTTTATCCTATAAATTGCTGAAGCTCAAATCTTTTTTTCTAGTTTATTTACTCTTTGTTGCTCATATTTGGTAATTTCTCTTGTTCTGTCTTCAAGTTCACTGATCCTTTCCTCTATCTTCTCCATTTTAATGTTGTTCACGTGCATTGAGACTATTATTTCAATTATTTTATTTTCCACTTTTAAATTTTTCATCTGTTGCTTAATTATATCATCTATTTGCAGACAATTTGTTTCTTTGTGGGGACTATTTTCTTTCATCTGTGTCAAGTGTGTTCGTTATTGCTGCATGGTTGCTTTGACATATTTGTCAGATAATTCTAACATCTCTGTCATTTGGTATTGTCATTTATTATCTTTATCATCCAGTTTGACATCTTCCTGGTTCTTGGTATGACAAATACTTTTCTATTGAAATGTGGATGTTTTGATTATTGTGATATAGGACTCTGGATCTTATTTAAGCCTTCTCTATTAGTTGGCTTCCTATGATATGAATCTGGCAGGGGATTTGAAGGGACTAACTCATTACTGGTAAGTGGGTTAGAAATCCAGGTTCCTCACTGAATCTCCACTGACATTTAATGGGGAGAACTCCTAGTTACTGCTGGGTGACTGTGAAAGTTTCAGCTACCCACTGAGCCTCCATTCATACCTCTCTGCTGAGAGGCATAGAAATATGCCATTATTGCTCCCCAAGTGGCCTCTGTTGATACCCACTGAGAAAGTGTGGGGGCCTTATTCACATCAGTTGGTTAAAAAAGTCTTGTTCTCCATTAGTTTTCCTCTTATACCATGCTAGGGGATGGAGGTGAGGGAGGATGCCTCATTACTGCTTGGTCCTTGTAGTACAGGCTTCCCTTGTGGTCTCCACTGATACCTTGGGCAGAAGGGAGGTGTAATTACTCCTTGGCAGGTAAGAAAAGCTCACCTCCCTGCTAACCCTTCACTGACACCACCTCAGTGGCAGTTGAGGTACCACATTACAGTCTGACAAGGGTGGAAATCTAGGCTCCCTGTTCAGTATTTGATGGCAGAGATGCATAAGGGCCACTTTTTTTTTTTTTCCTATGTCATTCTGTGGAATAGAGTGGTTATTATTTAAAATTTTCGGTATTACCATATTTCCATTTTTCTTGACTCCTGCTAAGGAGGGCAGTCTTTTCTTCTGGCTTTTTATTTGTCTATGCCTATAGGTGTTTCTGGGTTGATGGCTTCTTCAGCTCCAAACGTGGCATGTATGAGGCAAAAAGAACACTCAGTGAACTCATATCAGCGGTGTTTCTTAGAACCTGAAGTTCCTTGCCAATCTGTTATTTTCTCTTTACCTTTTAGAATTTTTGTTTGTTTTATACATAATTTATGAGAAGGAATAGAGAAAAGTACATCTCCATCTCCCTAGAAACAAATAGTGAATAATATTTTGAAAGTATTAAATATGTATATTTTATATGTGTGTGTGTGTGTGTTTTCCCATAAATGACGTGTTTCTGAAAATTTCCTGCCTTTAAGTCCTACAGCCATTATAAGGCTTACTGTCAGAATTAAAAAGAGGGAGTTTAGTACCATAAGAGCAAATCCATTGACAAGCTTTGGTTGATTTATTGTGCCAGTTACAGAAAACAAAATCAACATCTAGTCATTGTTTCGTACACATAAAAGTTGTTGATTTGTTTTCTAAGTTAGTATAACTCCCTTTCCATATTAGAACATGATAAGTGTTTTGAAGACTTGGGTATTAATGCCTAATTATAAATCATTGGTAGAAAGAACTGAGGAAGGTGTTTCTTATAAGATTTCATAAGAAGGTCTTAACAGCAAGAGGAAGTAGAAGATCCCTTGGAGGGCTGGGATAGAAGTGAGATAAGTGGTGTTTTAGAAGTGTTCTTGTTTCTCCCTAACCCAACTCAAAATGGAAGGAAAATTGCAAACAGTGGGGACTTGTGCCTTATTTTCTTCTTCAGGACTCTGATTAAAGGCACTTTACAAAAAGTCTCATACTAATAGCAGTAGCTGCAAAGTAAATATAGAGAGAGCTAGAAGTAGCTCCACTGTGTTATACTAAAGGATTAGAAATTTCTTTCACCTCCCGGTTGGAAGGGCAACTAAGAGTTGGCAGTCAGTGATCCTGGAATGGAATAGCAGCAACAAGGGGAAAAAGATAAAGTAATGCTGTTGCAGAAGTCAGGTTTTCACACCTAATCCAGGGGCAAGGCAGAGGATGTGAATGAAACTCAAAGAACCTGCACAGTGAGCTAGCGTTGAGTTAGAGCTGAATTAGTGGAGGAAAGAAGGTGCATTTGACCCCTACTATGATGAGAGATTACATTCTAGGTTCTGCCATCTTTGGACTTGAGGAGTAAAATCTAAGATGACAATCAGTCTGTGTGGAAAAAATTTCCTCTCAGGCCAATGAAAAATCAGATGAATAGCAAAGGCATTACTCAGTTTGGGCACATTTTCTCATGTTGTTTCTTTATATCCCAACTCCAACTTGAAGAAGAAAAATTGCAAAGGCAAACATTTGTGACAAGAAGGTCAATTCTTAGGTATGTAGACTTTACCTTAAAATTTAATAAATCTTTATCTGAACAGGGCTTAGAGAAACCCAATTTAAGATAATACTAATGTAACTTTAAATGGCAAGTTATTTTTTATTTTTGTTATTTTATTTTATTTGTTTTCTTGAGATGGAGGTTTGCTCTGTCGCCCAGGCTGGAGTGCAGTGGTGTGATCTTGGCTCACTGCAATCTCTGCTTCCCAGGTTCAAGCGATTCTCCTGCCTCAGCCTCCCGAGTAGCTGGGATTACAGGCATGAACCATTTTGGCTGGCTAATTTTGGTGTTTTTAGTAGAGACCACCATGTTGGCCAGGCTGGTCTCAAACTCCTGACTTCAGGTGATCCACCGCCTCGGCCTCCCAAAGTTCTGGGATTACAGGCATGAGCCATTGTGCCTGGGCGGCAAGTTATTTTTTAATCTTATGGATTAGGAACTCCAGATGGAATCGTTACAAAAATAACAACAACAAGAAAAAAAAATAACATAGCAATAGTTGCACAACATTGTTATAGATTTTTGCACATGATTTTCCCCACCCTCAAATCTAATTGAAATGGTTGCAAGGTACATTCAATTAACATAAATACTTTATCTGGACTAAATGTAGAAAAAAATGTGCTAAGCTACTTTTATTGAGTCTAAATATACAATTGCTTACTTATAGTGCCTTGTAAAATTCTGCATAGATACTTAAACAGCCCAACAAAATATCCAGTGCAACACTCCATCTGTTGGATAGATAGCTCTCTTCTTCTTAAGGTAGATTGAGCCATCTTTGAACCAATTATAATTTTCAAGAAATCATTTATGATATTGAGCCTAAAATTATCTTATAACTTACATAAACAGTCTATTATTTCTAGGCCCAACTAAGAGTAAAGCTACTCTTTCTTTCAAACTTCCTTCATGTACTTGAAAATGACTGTGTTATACTCCTAGTAATTCTTAATAAAACCTGTTTTGACTTTCCTTACTGCTGTCATTATTGTACTCTCAGTGAGTTCCATTTTTGTACTTTTCACTTGAATTGTGGTAGTCAGGATTAAATGCATTGTTCCTAGTAGGATCTAACCAGCTCCACATGTTATGGATATGGCTGTTTGTAAACAATACCAAATTTTTCGACTTGCAAATCCCAATGGATAGACTTTTCTTTGAAAGAAAATATATCTTAAAAGGTTCATTGGAATTACAACAAGGAGAAATCAGAACTTGCAATTTGTCACACCCGCCATGATAGAGCTCAAATTGGGGACAACTCTGCAACAGGAAGAAGAAAATGAACAGATAAGCCTTGTCCCTGAGAGGGACTAAAAGGTTGGTGTCAATTACTACATACTTCAGAAAGGAATTCTGTTACCAAGAGTATACAGTCACTAAGTTAGGCAGTGAGAGTTAACACTAGATACCAGATTGAGCTTGGGTCTTCATGGGGTTTGGAATTTACTAGTCAGGGCCAGGTTATTATAAAAAAGGGTTCTAGATACTAGAAGTGACTTGTAAACCAGTATTATAGGTGTCATTGTTCCCATTGAAATATGGAGTCTGTATGAAAGTTTAATCATTTACCTTAATGAATACAATGAGTGAATAGCATGCCTGACATTCCAGTTTGCAGTTTTTGAACACAAGATTAGTTATCTTTTTACTACATTCTGTTTTGCTCTGCTTCAGTTAGCTAATCTCACACATTAAAAAAAAAATTAAGCTGCTCAGAATTTAGTGGCTCAAATTAGTAATTTTTTATTCTCATTATCTGTGAGTCCTCTGAGGTTCAGGTAATATAGGTTCAGCTCAGGGGGACAACTATGCTTGAGGCTGCAGCAGCTGGTGTGGATCTGCTTCTCACTGCTGGTCTGTGAGCGGGCTGCTCTATTCTAGGTGCTTCTCATCCTTCTTGACCCAGTGGGCTAGCTGTGGTACACTCTTCTCACAGCAGTGACAGAGGCAAGAGGATCTCTCCTGCCTCTCTGAAGGTCTAAGATTGGAGCTGACACATTGTTATTCTTTGTCCATTTCACTGGCTCAAGCAAATCTTTTGGCCAAGCTCTAAACCCAAAAATGGAAAAGTGAAAATTGTTTATAATCCCTTCCACAAAAGAAGGGATGTTGAAGAGATATTTAATCAATACGCCTCACTGCATGTTAAGACCAGAATGTTCTTACAAAATAGAACAGATGATATGCTTTATCTCCTGATGACTACACTGAAGGTTCTAATTTTTACACTTGATATAAAATAAACATATACCCAGAAACTTGGATAACTCAAAATGTAGTGATGAACAAAATAGCAAGGGGGAAAATAAAAAAAGAATTCCAGAGACTTTTGCTAATTAAACTTTGTTCTGTTTGTACCTCTAAATTTATTCTAGTTTCTAGAAATTTTGATTTATCTTCTTGAAGGAAGTTGTTATTTTACCAATTGTTAGCTTTAATAAAATAACAAGGCTGGATGTGGTGACTCAGGACTGTAATCCCAGCACTTTGGGAAGCCAAGGTGGGCAGATGGTGAGATCAGGAGATCAAGACCATCATTGCCAATATGGTGAAACCCTGTCTCTGCTAAAACACAAAAAAAAGAAAAAGAAAAAAAAAAAAAAGCTAAGCATGGTTGCTCGGGCCTATAGTCCCGGCTACTCAGGAGGCTGAGGCAAGGGAATCGCTTAAACCCGGGAGGCGGAGGTTTCAGTGACCTGAGATCGCAACACTGCACTCCACCCTGGCGACAGAGCGAGACTCCATCTCAAAAATAAATAAATAAATAAAAATAAAATATTTAATAAGCGTGTTAAGCAATACAGTATGAAGTAATAATATCTGAAGTGTCTAATTCAAGTTTTTCCTTCAAAGTGCCATTAAATTTAAAAAAATTTTGTTTTCTCCAAAATATATGTCCTGCTGAATTAAACAATTAGCTATTGTTGTTGAGAATGTAAATTAATACAGCCATTATGAAAAATGGTATGGAGATTTCTCAAAAAACTAAAAATAGAAGTATCATATGATTCAGTAATGCCACTTCTGGGATGTTCAGAGGACCTAAAAGTCATATGTCAGAGGGATATCTGCACTTTATGTTCATTGCGGCATTATTCACAATAGCCAAGATATGGAATCAAACTAAGTGTTCATCAACAGATGAATAGATTTAAAAATATGGTATTTATACACAATGGATACTATTGAGCCTTTAAAAAAAGAAATCCTGTCATATGCATCAATGTGGATGAATCTGAAGAACATTATGCTAAGTGAAATAAGCTCGGCACAGAAAGACAAATGCTACGTGATCTCACTTACATGTGGAATCTAAACAAGTTGAACTCATAGAAGTAAAGAGTAAAATGATGGTTGCCAGAGGATGGGTCTGGAGGTGGGAAGGGATGGAATAGGGATTATTTATCAAAAAGTACAAAGTTTCTGATAGAAGGAGTAGGTTTTGAAATCTATTGCACAAAAATATGCCTATAGTCAATAATAATGTATTGTGTATTTCAAAAGAAGAGAGTTAATTCCAAATGTCTAATTATAAAAAAAGATAACTGAGGTGATGGATATGTTAATGATCTTAATATAATCATTCCATATATTAAAATATCACATCACATACTATATATGTACACAATTATGATTCATCAATAAAAATGTTGATAATAAAAATATTTTCCAATTTTTATGACGCTTTGAATACGGATATTTACAAAATCAGAATAGAATATTGTTCTGCCTTCTTTTCTACAAAGAAGCTCATATTTGTTGATAATTTTATTTTTCTTGGAGATGTTAAATTTCTTTTTATACCCTTTTAATTGACAGAAAAATAATTTTGGATATATTTTCTAAGCCTAGCTAATGGTTTTAATCAATAGGTACTTTGCTGAATCCTGTGTAGGCTTTTCAATACTGTCCTATATTATACACCATAATTTATGATTATCATCATCACTTTGCTTTGGATTAATCTAATCAATTTGCTTGGAAGCTTAAAATAATCCTTATTTTTATCTTGACATTTTACCCGTATATGCTTATTCTTTATTCTTACTAACGTATCACAGGAATCTAGGTTTCATTATTTTTCCATTTTTACATTCTAAAGAAAGACATGTTTATGCCTCATATTTTCCATATTAATTATGGAAAAACACGATTTATATTTTTGAAACTACATTTGAAGGATTCATGCTGCAGCATTAATCAAGAATATTGACCTACAAAAACTGCAGCTTTGGTGTAACCTATTATTTACTTATCACATACAACGCTGAGTACCTGTCTCAGTTTTTCTTTTCTAGTATTGTTATATGCCCACTAAGATGCTTTGTTCAAAGTAGTGGGTACCTGTATTAGCCAGGGTTCTCTAGAGGGACAGAATTAATAGGATAGATGTATATACAAAGAGGAGTTTATTAAGGAGTATTAAGTCACATGATAACAAGGGGAGGTCACACAATCGGCTGTCTGTAAGCTGAGGAGCAAGGCAGCCAGTCCAAGTCCCACAGCTGAAGAACTTGGGACTTGTTCTTTTTAACTCCCAGAGCTACAACGTTACATGCAGAATCCTTACTTAGTGGGCCCAAATCAATAAATTCAGACTGGTCCAACTCTATGTTCCTTCCACCATTATCCCACACCCTTAATATCCATTCCCATGCCTATTCTCCAGATTTCTGCTTATATAAATTAGAAAACTCAAGCAGTTCTTTTGGAGTATATCTCACCTCCTCATGGGTCACACTCTCAACCATGTCTAGGGGCCTGCTGGGACTTTAGTTATAGGTCTAGGAGCAAACAGGGGTGTTGGGGGTAGGTTCTGAGGAGAATCGACATTGTCCTGCCTGGCAACTGCCTCAGGGGAGGCAATCACTGTTGCCTCAGGCAGTGCAGGGTTTACCTACTCAGACAAAGGGGAAAAGGTTGATGGTAGCCTGGTTTAGGGAGGGGATGGGGGAAGCTGTTTCTTCTGGCGAAAAAAGTTCGTAAGAGTTTACAAGCTAAGTGTCCCGAGTTTCATCAGGTTCTTTCCACATGTCCCCATTCCAAGTTGCAAGGTCACATTCTTTTCCAATCAATGCCCTCACTTTAACAGTAGACAACTGATGAGGCTGTGCATGTACCTTTCGTTGCAGGTCAGCCACTCACATGATAAGAGTTTGTGTCTGATGTTCCACAATTTTAGCTCTTTTTCTGTAGGAGATAAGACTGTCACTTAGGGCAGTCTTAGCACATTTGAGGCTCAGTATCTGCTTCTGAAGTGGGGAGTTAGAATCCCTGAGTTCATCATTTGCTTTCATCACTTTGTCCAGTGAACTTAGGAGCAATCAATCAGCTTTATTATGTTCCTTGGTTCTCCACATATGATCAAAGGTATTATGTATAGAGTCACTAAAGTCCTTGCCTCTCATGAGCTGTGAATCAGGATTATCAAATGCATTTATTTTGCATAACTCTTTAAATAGTTCACGTCGAGAACTATCAGTGTTCTCCATACTATTAGAAGTAGAACCCTTAGCATTTTTGGGTCTAATCATATTAAGCAGCCAACTCCAGAAACCAAAAACCAACTAAAGAACTCCATCCTTAATATTTCTGTTCCTCTACAACCACTACTGGTACCAAAATCTGTATTAGGGTTCTCTAGAGGGACAAAAATAATAGGATAGATGTATATATAAAAGATAGTTTATTAAGGAGTATTAACTCACATGATCACAAGGTGAGGCCCCCATTAGGCTGCAAGCTGAGGAGCAAGGAAGCAAGTATGATCCCCAAAGCTGAAGAACCTGGAGACTGATATTCAAGGGCAGGAAGCATCCAGCACAGAAGAAAGATGTAGGCTCAGAGGGTAATCTAGTCTAATCTCTCCACGTTCTTCTGCCTGCTTTTATTCTGGCCATTCTGGCAGATGATTAGATGATACTCACCCAGATTGAGGCTGGGTCTGCCTTTCCCCAGTCCATTGACTCAAATGTTAATCTCCTTTGGCAACACCCTCACAGACACACTCAGGAACAATATTTTGCATCCTTCAATCCAATCAAGTTGACATTTAATATTAACCATCACAGTGCTTGATAAATATGAAACATTTTTATTGAATTAAATACCTTTTTCAGTTCTTAGATGCCTAGAAAGTAAAAGGCCTTAAAAATTTCTTGACAAATTGCCTACATACTAATAGTTAAAAATTTCCCATCTCTGAAAGGAATGCCATGCAACTGTTTTTTGACTTTTTTCTTAAATGAAAAGCTAAATAACAAAATGTAGAGTTTGTGCAAAAATATTCTGCAGTGATACTAATGACCGTGATACTAAAAAGGAATCCTTACAATGCTTCAAAATTTTGCTCAAAATATGGCAATCACCCTCAACCTTAACAGGTTCAGTCACAACTTCTAAAATATACATCTAGTTTTAATATTTGTAATTTCTAGTATCTACATAATGTTCCATGAAATTAATATTTACAATGAGGAAAAAGTGTTTACTTATTTCCAGTTATTATGTATGTATTTTGTAATAACAAAATACATTGGATATTGCCACAATACTTTCATAAACAATAGCTTATTTACCTTTTCATGAAAAATATCCTATGAGTAAATTCCCTAAAAAATAGCAAGTACATTCTTGTTTAGATACATGTGGCACAATTTTATTTTTGTTACATTAGATAAATAAAGCACCAATAATATGAAAAAGATCATGGCCAAAGTAACCATCATTTAAAAACCTTTTTGGAGATTTATTGGCCGTTTACATTGGGCATATAGAGAATCCAATTTCAGGGTTGATTTTGAAATTTTTATTTAATTTTCTTAATAAATTTTTTGCCAGGCCTTATCTTTACCTTTGAAATTTAGATCCTAGGTATATTCAATCATCTGATTAATCTAGAAACTTACATGTTCAAAAGAAATATTTAGTTTCAAAAAAAAATCTTACTTTTATCAATCCCATTTTACATATTGGTATCAGCCAGCAATTTTGGGGACTACATAGCTGAAGTGTGTGTACTATAAGACTGTTAAAATGGAGTCATTTCCCAAATGTAGCACAATGCTGAATGATATGCACACGATAGAAATAAAGTGGCAGTCTTCCTGTCTTCTCACTCTCCTGTGTCACTCTGACATGTCCCCTGATTGTGGCAGTCTTAAGCTTCTTGCCAACTTGATTAAACTTTAGACTGGTACCTTCCAATACCCCCCTGATCTTCCTTTTCTCAAAGCATTTATTTTAGAAAAATTGGAGTTATAATTCTTTTCTCTGCCTCTTTAAGATATCTTCCGCAAGTTTCACAACCCAGGAATGTCTTTCTCAAGGATTTGGAGTCATCCCTGTGAAATGTTATCATAAGAAAGACAGTACCTCACACATTTACCTATGTAACAGTCTTGCACATCCTGCACATGTAACCTGGAACTTAAAAGTTGATTTAAAAAAAAGGAAGTTGAGAAGGAAAGAAAAAGAGAGAAAGAGAAAGAAAGAAACAAGAAAAAAGAAATGAAAAGAAAGAAAAAAAAGTGGCTGTATCTATTAGTGCCTTTGTAAGGGTAGCAGCTTAAACTCAATTAGCCAATTAGCATCAGTTAGCAAACACTGATGGCTTAATCACACATTGATCAACTTCCCCGCTCAACCATCACTCTAACCCTAATGTCTTCAAGTACTTTTTCAGTACTTGGTTAGTTAACTGGAGTGCTTAAAAGTCTCCTGACTTTTGTTTTGGTAGAATACAGTTTAATCTCTCGCATTGCAATAGTCTTGAATAAAATCTTGGTTATTTAACTCCATTAGGTGTACTTTTTTGACACATTCCTGAGGCTCTCCAGCATCTCACGACACCCTATTCCACAAAATTAGACAAGTCTTGAACAACCTAGGATTAGTACAAAGAAATCTCCCAAACAATGTCTGTGAGGACTCAAACTTTTCAGATTCTTCAGTTGTTTTTGTAAACAGAGTTTTATAAATATTAGAATGAAAGTATCATATACTATTTCTTCTACGGAATTTTATTGGAAATCACTGTGATGATTAATTTTATGTCAATTTGGTTAGGCCACGTTATGAAATTTTTGGTACAACATCATTCTTGATGTATCTATCAAGTTTCTTTTTCACTGTAGATAATATTTAAATGAGTAGATTTGACTAATGCAGATTTCCCTCCCTAATGTTGGTGGGCTTTGTCTAATCAGACAAAGGCCTTAAGAGAAAAGACTGACTTTCCCAAAAAAGAAGGAATTCTTCCTTCAAATAGCATTGTTTTCTTCCAACTTTTATTTTAGGTTCAGGGAGTATATATGCAGGTTTGTTACATGTGTAAATTACATGTCACTGAAGTATGTTATATGTCACCTAGGTAGTGAGCACAGTACCCAATAGGTAGTTTTTAAAGTCTCACCAACCTCTTGCCCTCCACCCACAAGTGAGTACCAGACTGTATTTTTCCCCATTTTGTGCCCATGTATATTCAATATACAGCACCTACTAATTTGTTTTTTCTGGTGGTAAGCATATGTGATATTTTGTTTTCTGTTTCTGCATTAATTCACTTAGGGTAATGGCCTGCAGCTCCATTTCTGTTGCTGCAAAGGGCGTGATCTCATTCTTTTTTATAGCTGCGTAGTATTCCATGGTTTATATGTACCACATTTTTTAAAAATTCAGTCTACTGTTGATGGGGATTTAAGTTGGTTCCATGTCTTTGCTATTGTAAAGAGTGCTGCGATGAACATACATGTCCATGTGTCTTTGTAGTATAATAGAATTATTTATATTCCTTTGGGTATATACCCAGTAATGGGATTGCTGGGTTGAATTGTAATTCTGTTTTAAGTTCTTTAAGAAATTTCCAAGCTGTTTTCCACAGTTACTGAACTAATCAACATTCTCACTGGCAGTGTATGTGTTCTCTTTTCTCTGCAACCTCACTAACATCTGTTGTTTTTTGATTTTTAAATAATAGCCATTTTGACTGGTGTGAGATGGTATCTCACTGTGGTTTTGATCTGCATTTCTCTAATGATTAGTGATGTCGAGCATTTTTTTTGTATACATGTTGGCCACATGTATGTCTTCTTTCTAAAATTGTCTGTTTTTGTCCTTTGCCCCACTTTTTAATGGGGTTGATTTTTTTGCCTGTAAATTTGCTTATGTTTCGTATAGATTCCAGATATTAGATCTTTGTCAGAAGCATAGTTTGCAAATATTTTCCCCATTCTATATGTTGTCTGTTTATTCCATTAGTAGTTTCTTTTGCTGTAGAGAAGCTCTTTAATTAAGCTCCACTTGTCAATTTTTTGTTTTTGTTATGGATTGCTTTTAGAGTCTTCATCATTAAATTTTTGCTAAAGCTCATGTCCAGAATGGTATTTCCTAGGCTTCATTCTAGGGTTCTTATAGCTTTAGGTTTTATGTTTAAGTCTTTAATCAATCTTGAGTTGATTTTTGTGTATAAGGTAAGAAAGGGGTCCAGTTTCAATCTTCTGCATATGGCTAGCCAGCTATACCAGCATCTTTTATTGAATAGGGTGTCCTTTCTCTATTGCTTGTTGTTGTCAACTTTGTCAAAGATCAAATGGCTGTAGTTTTGTGATTTTATTTCTGGGTTCTCTAACTGTTTCTTTGGTCTATGTATTTGTTTTTGTACCAGTACCATGCTGTTTTGGTTACTATAGCCATATTGTATTGTTTGAAGACTGGCAGTGTGATGCCTCCAGCTTTGTTGTTTTTGCTTAGGATTGTTTTGGCTATTCAGGAACTGTTATGGCTGCATATGAATTTTAGAATAGATTTTTTTTTTATTCTGTGAAGAATGACTTTGGTAGTTTGATAGGAACAGCATTGAATCTGTAAGTTGCTTTGGGTAGTACGGCCATTTTAACAATATTAATTCTTCCTAACCAAGAGCATGGAATGTTTTTTATTTGTTTGTGTTGTCTCTGAATTCCTTCGGTAGTGTTTCAGAATTCTCATTGTAGACATCTTTCACTTCCTTGGTTAGCTGTATTGCTCAGTATTTTATTCATTTTGCGGCTATTGGGAATGGAATTGCATCCTTTTATTTGGCTCTCAGCTTGCCATTATTGGTGTATAGAAGTGCTACTGACTTTTGTACACTGATTTTTGTATCCTAAAATTTTATGGAAGTTGTTGATCAGTTATAGGAAACTTTGTGCAGAGGCTTGGGGTTTTCTAGGTAGAAAATCATATCATATGTGAAGAGACATAGTTTTACTGCCTCTTTTCCTGTTGGATACTTTTTATTTCTTTCTCTGATTAGTATAATATTGGTGGTGTGTGATAGATGGCTCTTATTATTTTGAGGTGTTTTCCTTCAACTCCTAGTTTGTTGAGGGTGTTTAATATGAAGGAATGTTGAATTTTATCAATAGCCTTTCAGCATCTATTACAATGACTGTGTGGTTTTTGTTTTTACTTCTCTTTATGTGATGAATCATATTTATTGATTTGTGTATGATGAAACAACCTTGCATCCAGGAATAAAGCCTACTTGATCGTGGAGGAATAGCTTTTTGATGTGTTGCTGGATTAGATTTGCAAGCACTTTGTTGAGGATTTTTACACCTATGTTCATTAGGGATATTGGCCTGAAGTTTTCTTTTTTGTTGTTGTATCTCTGCCAGGTTTTGCTATCAAAATTATGCTGGCTTCACAGCATGAGTTAGGGAGATGTCCTGCCTCCTTGATTTTTTTGGAATCTTTTCAATGGGACTGCTACTTGCTCTTCTTTATGTATCTGTTAGAATTTGGCTGTGAATCCATCATGTCCAGGGCTTTTTCTGGTTGGTAGGGTTTTTATTACAGATTCAATTTTGGAACTTAATCTTGGTCAGCTGAAGTACTGAATTTCTTCCTGGCTTAATCTTGGGAGGATGTGTGTTTCCAGAAATTTGTTCATTTCTTCTAGGTTTTCTAGTTTGTCTGCATAGAAGTGCTCATAATACTCTCTAAGGGTTTTTGTATTTCTGAGGGGTAGATGGTAAGGTTCCCTTTCTCATTTCTAATTGTGTTTATTCGAATCTTGTCTAATTAGTCTAGCTAGCCATCTATCAATCGCATTTACTCTTTTGAAGAAACAACTTTTAACTTTGTTGAGATTTTATATAGATCTTCACATTTCAGTTTCATTCAGTTGAGTTCTGATTTTGGTTGTTTTTTCAGCTAGCTTTGGTGTTGGTTTATGTTAGGTTGTTAATTTTGAGACATTTTTGACCTTTTTTTTAATGTAGGTAGGCATCTAATACTATAGACTTTCTTCTTAACACTGCTTTAGCTGCATCCTAGAGGTTCTGTTATGTTGTAACTTTATTTTCATTAGTTTCATAGAATTTCTTGATTCCTGCTTTAATTTCATTTGTTACCCAGCAGTCATTCAGGAGCAGGTTATTTAATTGCCATGTAATTACATGGTTTTGAGAGATCTTATTGGTATTGATTTCTATTTTTATTGCACTGTGGTCTGAGAGTGTAGTTGTTTTGATTTCCATTTTTTTTTTTTGGAATTTATAAGGAATTCCTTTATGGCTGAGCATGCAGTCAATCTTAGAGTATGTGCCAAGTGCAGATAAGGTGAATGTTGTTGTTGGGTGGAGTGCTCTATAGATGTATGTTAGATTTATTTGGTCAAGTGTCAAATTTAGGTCCCTGTCTTTGTTATTAATTATCTTTGTTAGTATTCTGCCTTGATGATCTGTCTAGGGGTGTTGAAGTCTCCCACTATAATTGTGTGGTTATCTATGTCTCTGAATAGATCTCTAAGAACTATTTTATGAATTTGGGTGCTCCAGTATTTAGTGCATTTACATTTAGGATAGTTAAGTCATCTTGTTGAATTGAGCAGTTTATCATTTTATAATGCTCTTCTAATGCTTTTCTTTGTCCTTTTTGATCATTGTTGGTTTAAAGTCTTTTTTTTTTCTGAAATAAGAATAGCAACCTCTGTTCTCTTTTATTTTCCATTTGCTTGACAGATCTTTCTCCATCCCTTTACTTTGAGCCTATGGTTGTCATTGCATGTGAGAAGAATCTCTTGAAGACAGCATACAGTTGGGTATTAGTTATTTAGTCAACTTGCCACTCTGTGCCTTTTTACTTGGGGCATTTATCTTGTTTATATGCAAGGTCAGTATTATGTGAGTTTGTAATCCTGTCACCATGTTATTAGCTGGTTGTTATGTAGACTGTAGAGTTGCTTTATAGCGTCAGTGGGCTATGTACTGAAGTGTGTTTTTGCGGTTTCAGGTAAGAGTCTTTTGTTTCCATGTTTAGCACTCTCTTAAGGACTTCTTATAAGGCAGGTCTGGTAGCAAAAAAATTGCTTAGCATTTGCCTGTCTAAATAGGATTTTATTTTTCTCTGCTTATAAAGCTTAATTTAGCTGAATATGATATTCTTGGTTGAAATTTCTTTCCTTTAATGTTGCTGAATATAGGCTCCCAGTCTCTTCTGGCTTGTAAGGTTTCTGCTGAACTGTCCCATTAGCCTGATCAGGTTTCTTGTATACGTGACCTGTGCCTTTTCTCTAGCTGCCTTTAAATTTTTTCTTTAACATTGACATTGAAGAATCTGATAACTATTTTTCTTGGAGATGGTTGTCTTGTATATTATCTTGCTGAGGTTCTCTGAATTTCCTGAATTTGTATGTTGACCTTTGTGGCGAGTTTGGGGAAATTTTTGTGGAAAATATCCTTAAATATGTTTTCCAAGTTGCTTGTTCTCTCTCCCTCTCTTTCCGGGATGCCAATGAGTCATAGGTTTGTCTCTTTACATAATCTCATAGTTCTCAGAGGTTTTGTTCATTAATTTTTTTTTAAATTTTTGTCTGAGTTAATTCAAATAACTAGTCTTTGAGCTCTGAGATTCTTTCCTCACATTGGTCAATTCTGCTGTTATCACTTCCGATTGTATTATGAAATTCTGGTTGTGAATTTTTTCAGCTTTAGATCACTTTGGTTCTTTCTGGAAATGTATATCTGAAAATAGATATTTCTATTTCTGATAATGTCTATTTCTGTTTCTTTCTGAAAATGTATCACTTTATTGGATTCCTTTGATTCCTTGGATTGGGTTTCAACTTTCTCTTGAATTTCTAGATTCATTTCCATATAGATTATGCATTCTATTTCCGTCATTTCAGCCATTTCTGTGTGATTAATAACCATCGCTGGAAAGCTAGTACAGTTGTTTGGAGGTTAGAGGACATTCTGGCTTTCAGAGTTGCCAGAGTTCTTGCATGGTTTTTTCCTCACCAATGTGAGCTGATGCTCCTTTAATGTTTGAAGTTGCTGTCCTTTGGATGGGGCATTTTGATTTATATTCTTTGACACCTTTGGGGGCTTAAATGTATATAAGTTGGGTTTAGTCAATTGGCTTTGTTTCTGTATGATTTCAGGAGGTCAGGGCTCAGTTCAGCCCTCCTGGATGTCATGCTCTCACTCTTGGTGGCTGGGACCAGGCTTGCAACTTTTTTCTCTGGTCCCTCAAGGTTAAGCACCAACAGTACTGAAGGGGCCAAGGTGTTCACAATCCACTGACCACAACACTCCAATGAGGGATGCCAGCAAAAGCACTTCAGTGGGGGTCCGGTGGGTAGTGGGAGTCTCCATGTGCAAATATAGCGAAAGAGCAGAGAGAGGCTGCAAGCAAGTGTGCACTGGTGAAGCAGCAGGGTGAGACTCTGGGCAATTTTGTGCTGACAGGGGAGGGCTGCGGGTGGTTTTCCACCTGCAGGGGACTGCCTGCAGCAGCTCCCTGACTCTTAGTTGGGTCTGTTAGCAAAAGAGCTGTGACCATGGCAAGTTCCTCTGCTGGGCAGCTGAGGCCACACTGCAAGCAGGCATGGCCAGGCAGTGACTCTGAGATAGGCTGGCAGAGAGGGTGGTGCTCAAATCAGACTGGCCTCTTCCCATGGTCAGGATAACCTTGCCCTGCCTAGATCTGACAGGCAACAAAGGGCTAAGGGTCCTTAGAGGAACATGGCAACAACTGAGGAATCAGCATCTATGGCTGTTCTCCACTATAGCCACTCCCGGGCGAAACCCACTGGACTCCGTGCAGCCTGGAGTTCTGTCTCTGGCAATTCTCTGAGCAGATCTCCCTGCCAGTTCAAATATCTGTCGGAGTCATGTGTTTTCCTGCAGCAAGGATTCCAGAGGTCAGTGACAAGACTGGGCCACTCCATGCCTATTTGACCCACTCCTTTTTCAAGAGCTCTTCAAGGCAGGAATGAGTCCTGGTGCTCACTAACCCCATGCAGGATTCCTGGGTTCATCTCCTTTCGGCCTAGGGTCTGCATTTTCCCTCCACTAATTCTCAGTGCCTTCTTTCCAAAGACCTGTTTGGAGTGTGCCGGTCTGCTTGATAGTATGGTCACTCTTAGTAGGAGAAAGTCTTCCTGGCTGTGTGTAGTTGGCCATCTTGGCTCCCTCCTCAAAGTCCAGTCACCACTTGTACTAGAGACTGCAATATCAGCTCTTCCCTGTGTCTCCAGCCTGCTGACCTTCCTGGCAGTTTTCAGACTTGCCATCCCCATAATCACATGAGCCAGTTCCTTAAAATAATCCCCCCCTCTCTCCTTTTCTCTGTGTGTGAGTTGTGTTCATATGTGTTTGTGTATGTGTATCCTATTAGTCCTGTTTCTCTGGAGAACTCTGACCAATTCATATATGCATAAAATTAATCTAGCAGCTTGTAGTAGCAATAAGAGGATCATTTTATACCTCTCTGATAGAATCATTCTGGAATAATTTGTACTTCATATTTGAAGCTGTTATCACTGTATTTCAAAGGGAATCAGTGCTATGGAAATTTTGAGGTTTCTTCTTTGAATATTAAGTAATATTGCAATGCAGAAATATCAAAGTCATTCACTTGAAGGGGAAGTACACTGATTCTAATGCCAGTGTCAGCAGGGCCTCACATGATTCTTTAATCATTTTCTGCCACACATGCATCTTGTGCTTCTTTGGGCTCTGTTTTTAGGCAGGAAGATTAGAGAAGAGATGAAGTAAGCTAGGAATTAAGCTGCAATATGTGATTCGTTCCCTTGTGTAATAGAAGGGAAGAGGCTACAGATAAGACATGAATTAAAAAGTTGTCCTTGGGACAAACCAGACCTAAGTATTTAGATTTAGATTAAATATTCTGCTTTACCTTTCTTTTGATAATATGATCAAATTAAGCACCTAAGGGTAAGATATCTATTTATTTTGCAGAATAAAATTATGTAAAACTGACTGAAAGGGCACTTTGATTAAAAGTACTTTAAATCATTATTTTCCTAAAGGCTTATGCCAGTTTGAAAACCATTATTATAAAAATAATCTATCTATTGAAAGATTAAATTAGAAATTTCAAATTCTATAGCATCAGACACTGTGAGAACAAGAAATAAGTAAGCTGCATTCAGCCTAGCATGGTGGCTCACACCTGTAATCCCAGCATTTTGGGATGCCAGCGCAGGTGGATCACCAGGTCAGGAGATCGAGACCATCCTGGCTAACACGGTGAAATCTCGTCTCTACTAAAAATACAAAAAATTAGCAGGGCATGGTGGCAGGCGCCTATAGTCCCAGCTACTTGGGAGGCTGAGGCAGGAGAATGGCATGAACCCAGGAAGCAGAGCTTGCACTGAGCCGAGATTGGGCCACTGCACTCCAGCCTGGGCAACAGAGCAAGACTCCATCTCAAAAAAAAAAGTAAATAAATAAAAATAAATAAATAAGCTGCATATCTCATGTATGTAACAATATAAAAATATAAATATTTAAAAAGACAAAGCAATATATAAAATAAAAACATAAAAATTTGCCTATTCTCCTAGGCTTGGTGGCTCACACCTGTAATCCCAACACTTTGGGAGGCCGAGGTGGGCGATCACCTGAGGTCAGGAGTTTAAGACCAGTCTGGCCAACATGGTGAAACCCCGTCTCTACTAAAATACAAAAATTAGCCAGGCATGATGGCACATGCCTGTGATCCCAGCTACTCAAGAGGCTGAGACTGGAGAATCGCTTGATCCTGGGAGACGGTGGTTGTAGTGGGCTGAGATCACACCACTGTACTCCAGCCAGGGTGGCTGAGCAAGACTCTGTCTCAAAATAAAGCCTATTCTCAATGAGATACTATTTCACACACTTCAATTTTGCACAAATTAGATAATCATATAGTACCAATTGTTAACGAGTCTATTGAAAGAAAATCTTACCACATTATTTAACACATGTATAAGATAATTGGATTTCTCTGGAAATTTTTTTGGCAAGACTTTGTGAAGGTAAAGATGAACATATTCTATAAAGCATCAGTCAAAGGTGTATACCCCAAAGGGATAACCCTGAATTTGTGTACAAATACATATATAGATGCATTTTTATTTCAATATATGTTTAATGGGACCCACTTTGAAACAAATATCCAAATATAATGAAATGTATAAAGAAACGTTACCATTTTACCATAATTTATTTCTATAATACAGTCAAAATGGATAAATCAGGTATGTTTGTTAATATAGATAAATCTTAACAGCAGTATGTTGATGAAAAAGAAAGAAAATTACAAGAATTTAAATGTTACACAACTTATTATTGGGAAAAATAAAACACTACTGTATTGCTTATAGATCTGTATATATGCTGCAGATTTCTTACAACCATTCATTGGAAGAAGATGTATTAACTGTGGCAGAGGAAGGGGAGGTGGAACAATGAAATGATTAGGAAAACTTTAAATCATTTGTGATATTTTATTTTAATAAAATTCTGAAGTAAATATACAAATGTGTTATTTTTTGTATTTGGGTTTATTTTGCCTTTGTTTTAAAAATACTTCATAACTCACAATTAAAACATTGTTTAAAGTTGTATTCAGTTGCATTTTAATTAGTATTAGACATACATTGAAAAGATTTTATCACCCATTTTTATATTTCTCACATTACAGATTAGTTGGTCAAAAAGATCTTTTCTATATTTTATTATAAAAACACCCAGGTTTGGTGGATTAGAAAACCACAAACAATCTATATCACATACTGACTCAGATATGCAGGCAAAATGTATTCGGTGTTTGAGTCTGATGAAATATAATAACTAATGTTGATAAGAAATAATTGAATTATACAATTTTATGTTCTTTTTTTTTTTTTTGAGACGGAGTTTCACTTTTGTCGCCCAGGCTGGAGTGCAGTAGCTCAATCTCGGCTCACTGCAACCTCCGCCTCCTGGGTTCAAGCAATTCTCCTGCCTTAGCTTCCTGAGTAGCTAGGTGCGCATCACCACGCCTGGCTAATTTTTTTTGTGTTTTTAGTAGAGACAGGGTTTCTCCATATTGGTCAGGCTAGTCTCAAATTCCTGACCTTGTGATCCACCTGCCTTGGCCTCCCAAAGTGCTGGGATTACAGGTGTGAGCCACCATGCCTGGCCCTATGTTCTTTTTTAAATCAAGAAAAATTCTAATTTTTAAAAGCCTTTTCTCTTCATCATAGGTTTACTTTATAATTATGAAAATAAATACAAGTGTCTCTCTCTTTTTTTTTTTTTTTTTTGAGATGGAGTCTCGCTCTGTTGCCCAGCCTGGAGTGCAGTGGCACGATCTTGGCTCACTGCAACCTCTGCCCCCTGGGTTCAAGCAGTTCTTTGTATTAACCTCCTGAGTGGCTGGGAATACAGGTGCCTGCCACCACGCCCAGCTAATTTTTGTATTTTTAGTAGAGATGCTGTTTTACCATCTTGGCTGGGCTGGTCTTGAACTCCTGACCTCGTGATCTACCCACCTTGGCCTCCCAAAGTGCTAGGATTATAGGTGTGAGCCACCACGCTCAGCCACAAGTATGTCTTTTTAATTAAAATGGAAGTTTTTGACTAGAAATAGTTTTTACGAAATTTGTATGATTTTCAGAAACACATGGAGTTAAATAAGCCAGTTGAATATCTGCTGTCCTGAGCAGTTCAATATCCGAGGTAGTACTATTCTTTCTAGTTCTGAAATATTAATAGGTCTATTTTTATTAATGTCTGTATTGCAAGCACTTGTTTTTTATCCTGTCTTGTATGACAAACCATATACATTTTGTATGGTTTATATTTGATTACATATAGCTTGAACATCCACCTTCTCTATTTTGTACTATGAGAATCTTTGCAGCATTATGTACATTTACATTAATTTTACTCATTAGATACCTAATGAAAGAATATTTATTATGAAGAGACTAATTAGGTATCTCTTTTTACAAAAACATTGTGTGTAACACATATGCCATCTGTTTATATTATATTCAAAGAACAATTTACAGTAATTTGCCTTCCTAATTGCAATACTAATCAGTTCTGAATTGCAGTTTATTTATGCAAAAGTATGCCAGTTGAAGGTACTAGCAACGTTTGTGGATCAAAAGATAAGGCCAACCTTGAATAAGGTTATCTCTTTTGCATATTAAATTACTTTCTTACTGAGTCTTATTGAATAATAAAATAATATTTTTTGTTTTATTGATTAAAGCTTTTAAAATCTATTAAATAAAGCTTTTTAAAGTTAGAAAACTTAAAATGATGAAACTTAAACTGCATCATTTTTTCATCTTATATTAAAGCAATATGGGAGTATGTCTTACCTGTTGTATATCCGTGAATATTCAATCTTTATGTGAGACATGCATATTTTGATTTTTTTTTTTTTTTTTGAGAAAGTGTCTTGCTCTGTTGGCCAGGCTAGAGTGCAGTGGCACGATCTCGGCTCACTGCAACCTCTGTCTCCCAGACTCAAGCAGTTCTCCTGCCTCAGCCTCCTGAGTAGCTGGGATTACAGGCATATGCCACCACGCCTGGCTAATTTTTGTATGTTTAGTAGAGACGGGGTTTCATCATGTTGCCTAGGATGGTCTTGAACTACTGACCTCAGGTAGTCCGCCCACCTTGGCCTCCCAAAGTGCTGGGATTACAGGCGTGAACCACCCCTCCCGGACTCTTTCTGAAGGGTTTTGTAGTTCTTCTGTAGATATTTTTTACCTCCATGCTTAGCTGTATTCTTAGGTATTTCATTTTCTTTGAGACTATTGTAAATGGGCTTGGGTTTTTAGTTTGACTGTCAGCCTGGATGCTATTGGTATATAAAAAATGCTACTGATTTTTGTACATTGATTTTATATCATGAAATTGAGATGCAAAAATTAATTTAAAAAAGTTTAACAAAACCAAATGTTTGTCTTTCAAAATAATAAATAAGTGTAATAGACCACTAGCTAGATTAACAAAGTAAAAAAGGAAAGGGCCAAATAAACACAATCAGAAATGACAAAGATGATATTACAACTGATCCACAGAAATGCAAAAGACCTCAGAGAATACTATGAACAACTCTGTGCACACAAGTTAGAAAATCTAGAGAAGGCCAGGTGCAGTGGCTCACACCTGTAATTCAAGCTCTTTGGGAGGGCAAGGTGAGCAGATCACCTGAGGTCAGGAGTTCGAGACCAGCCTGGCCAACATGGTGAAACACTGTCTCCACTAAATATACAAAAATTAGCTGAGCATGGTGGTGGATGCCTGTATTCCCAGCTACTCAGGATGCTGAAGCAGGAGAATCACTTGAATCCAGGAGGCAGAGGTTGCAGTGAGCCAAGATTGCGCCACTGCACTGCAGCCTATGCAACAGAGTGAGACTCTGTCTCAAAAAAAAAAAAAAAAAGAAAAGAAAAGAAAATCTAAAATGAATAAATTATTGGAAACACGCAATCAAGATAGACTCAGAAAGAGATTGAAACTCTTTAATAGGCCAATTTTAAAGTCTGAAATTGAATTAGTACTAAGAAACCTACCAACCTATAAACGCCCTGGACCGGATTGATTCACAGTCTAATTCTATCATACATAAAAATAACTAGTTCTGAACCTACTGAGAGTATTTCAGATATTCAAAGAGGTGGGACTCCTTCCTTATAAATTCTAAGAAGCCAGCATTGCCTAATACCAAAATCTGGCAGAGATATGACAAAAAACAAACAAAGAAACAAACTTCAGGCTAATATCCTTGATGAATAAACGTGCAAAAATTCTCAACAAAATTCTAGCAAATTGCATCCAGCAGCACATCTAAAAGTTAATTCACCTTGATCAAGCAGGCTTTATTTCTGGGATGCAAGGTTGATTCAACATACGCAAATCAACAAATGTGATTCACTACACAAAATTAAAAACACACAAAACAATGATCATCTCAGTAGACTCAGAAAAAGCTTTCAACAAAATTCAACATCTCTTCATGATAAAATCCCTCAACAGACTAGGCATCAGAGGTACATACCTCAAAATAATAAAAGCCATCTATGAAAAACTCACAGTCAACATCACAGTGAATGGGCAAAAGCTGGAATCATTCACCTTGAGAACTGGAACAATGCAAGGATGCCCACTCTTAACCACTCCTACTCAACATAATACTGAACATGCTAGCCAGAGCAATCAGGCAAGAAAAAGAAATATGTGTATCCACATAGGAAAATAAGTCAAACTCTCTTCACTGAAAATATGATTCTATACTTAGCTCCACCAAAAGTCTGCTGGAACTGATGAATGGTTTTATTAATGTTTTGTGTTTGTCTAATTAGATTTCTATCATTTTATGCTACTCTATGATAGAAGAGTAATTCAGCTTTTTTTGGTAATCTGTGTTGAGGACTGATACATTAATTTTTGGTAGTTAATTAGTAGTATTGTCTAAAGTTCTTAGAGATAACTAGTTGACAAAGAAAGAAAAAATAAATATAAAAAATAAATTTTTAACAATAACCAGTAAAATATTTGCTAAGATATAAATTAAATAGTAGATTCTGTGACATATTATTGTTACTCTTAGTGAATTAAGAAATAAAAATATTCCTTTTTTGTCTGGTAATTTTTATTTATTTTTTTCTCTGAAGTTTACTTTGTCTTATATTAATATAGACACTCCTGCTTACTGCTGAATAGTGTTACTATGGTATATATTATGCTTTTTGCCAACCTATGTTACTATGGTTATAATGAGTTTCTTGTTGGCAGTATAGAGTTGTATCAGGTGTTGCTTTTTAATCCATTTTGACAAGTTCTGTCTTTTAATTGGTGTTTTCAGATTACTTACACCTGAAATAATTATGGTGTGGCTATAGATTATAATTTTATTGTTCATTTTTTGTTCATTCTTTTTTCTTCTACTTTAATTTATATATTGTGATTTTGAATATATTTCTTTGTATGGTTTTTAATTGTTACTCTAGAGTTTTTAAAATGTGCATAAACTGTCCATAGCCTATTTAAAAATCAATCTTTTTATACTTAAGTTGGAATATAAAAATGTTACCATCATAGGCATGTATTTACCTTATCCCCTAATGCTATACATGTCTTACATATTGCATGCACATATTTTTAAAACACCATCAGACAATGTTTCAACTTTTGTTTCAAATGTCAAACATGTATTGAAGATTTCAAGAGGAGACCAATAGTTTATTTTATTTACGTAGTTTATTTACTATTTGCCTCATTTCCATTCATTCTTAATTTTCCACATTTCCTTCCGGTATCATTTCCTTCTATATTAAGGAGATTCTTTATAAATTCTTTTAGATCAGGTCTGTTGGCTATAATTTTTCTTTTTCTTTCATCTGAGAAAGTTGTTAATTTACTTTTACTCCTTAAGAAAATTTTCAATGAATACAGAATGCTGAGTTGATAGACATTTTCATTTACCACTTTCAAAATATTCCAGCTCTTTCTGCCCTCCAATTTTTTGTGTGTCTAAGAAGGTCATTCATTATTGTCAGTGTAGCAAAAATGAATGACCATATTATCAATTCAGCTTTATTTATATATATTTATTTTATACTAATTTATCTTAAATTGCCAAATAAAATTTATTTGTCATGTACAACATACTCTTTTGAAATATGTATTCATTGAAGAATGGCTAAATCAAGCTAATTAACATATGCATGACATTAAATACTTTTTTGGTGAAAACACTCAAAGTCTGCCTTTAGCAATTTTCAGGAATATAATATCTTGTTATTGACAATAGTCACTATGTTGTGAATTATATCTCTGGACCTTGTTCCTCCTATATGACTGAATTTTTGAATACTTTGACCAATATCTTCCCAACTCCATGCCACCCCTATCCTGAGGTAACCATTATTCTACTCTACTTCTTCAGTTAAACATTTTTAGGTATAACATATAAGTGCAATCATGTAATATGTTTTTTTTGAGGCTGAGTTTCCCTCTTTTTGCCCAGGCTGGAGTGCAATGGCATGATCCCGGCTCACTGCAACATCCGCCTCCCGGGTTCAAGCAATTCTCTTGCCTCAGCCTCCTGTGTGATATTTGTTTTTTTGGGCCTGGTTTATTTCACCTGATATAATGTCTTCCAGGTTTATTCATTTTTTTGCAAATGACAATTATTTCCTTCCTTTTTAGAGCTGAATTGGAATATATGCCATTTTGAATATATGCCATATTTCCTTTATCCATTCATCCACTGATGTACACTTAAGTAGATTCCAGATCTTGGCTATTGTGAGTAATGCTGCAATGAATAGGGGAGTAAAGACATCTCTCCAACTATTTTATTTTATTTTATTTTATTTTATTTTATTTTATTTTATTTGAGTCAGGGTCTTGCTCTGTCTATCAGGCTGGAGTGCAGTGGCACAATCACTGCTCACTGCAGCCTTGACCTCTTAGGCTCAGTCAGTCCTCCTGCCTCAGCCTCCTGAGTGGCTGGGAGTATAGGCAAGCACCACCACGCCCAGCTAATTTTTGTATTTTATTTTATTTTTTGTAGAAATAATGTTTCTTGTTGCCCAGGGTAGTCTTGAACTCCTAAACTCAAGTGATCTGCCTGCCTTGGCCTCCCAAAGTGCTGGGATTACACTCATTTTATTTTCTTTGGATATATGCCCAGTAGTAGAATTGCTGAATCATATGGCAATTTAATTTTTTTTTTGAGGAAATTTGATACCATTTTCCAGGACAGTTGTACTAGTTTACAATGACACCACCAGTGTGCCATGTTCTATTTCCCCACTTCCTCACCAACATTTATCTTTCATCTTTTTTATAATATCCATTTTAATTCGTATGAGATGCTATCTCACAGTGGTTTTAGTTTGTGTTTCTCTGATGATTAATGTTGCTCTGCATTGTTTTTATTTAATTGACCATTTGTATATCTTCTTTAGAGAAATATCTATCTAAATTTTATGTTGATTTTTAAATCAGTTATTTATTTTCTTACTATTGAGTTATTTGAGCTCCTTATGTATTTTGGATATTAACTCCTTATCAAATTTATGGTTATGAAATATTTTTGTCCCATGCTGTGGGCTGTCTTTTCACTCTGTTGATTCTTTCCTTGACTGAGCAGAAATTTTATAGTTTGATGTAATTCCATTTGTCCATTTTTGTTTTTAGTTTCTGTGCTTTTGAGTTTATATCCAAAAAAAATAATTGCCCAAACCAGTGTCATGGAACGTTTCTACCATGGTTTCTTCAAGTAGTTTTATAGTTTCAGGCTTACATTAAAGTCTTCAATATTTTTTCAGTTGATTTTTGTATATCATATGAGACATGAGTCTAATTTCATTCTTCTGCATGTGGATGTTTAATAGTCCCAACACAAATTATTGAAGAGACTGTCTTTTCCCAAATGTGTGTTTTTTGCTTCTTTGTTGAAGATAAATCGGTCGTAAATGTGTAGATTTATTTCTTGGCTCTCAATTCTGTTTCTTTAGTTTGTGTGTCTGTTTTTATGCCAGTATCATGCTGTTTTATTTATTATACCTTTATAATATATTTTGAGTTTAGAATTTGTGGATCCTCCAGTTTTGTTCTTTTTGCTCAAGATTGCTTTTGCTATTTAGGGCCTTTTGTGATTCCATACAGATTTTTAGGATTTCTTTATTTCTGTGAAAATGTCTTTGGAATTTTGATATAAGAATTATATTAAATCTGTAGATCACTTTGGGTAGTGTAGAGATTTTAGTAGTATTAATTCTTCCAATCTATGAGAAAAAGTTATCTTTCCATTCATGTGTGCTTACTTCTATTTCCTTCAGTAATGTTTTATAGATTTCAGTGTACAGGTCTTTCACATGTGTGGCTAAAGTTATTCCCAAGTAATTTTTTGGTAGCTATGTAAATGATATTATTAATTTTTTTTACAGTTAGTGTGTTGTTAGTATATACAGAAACACTGCTGGTTTTGGTATGTTGATTTTTGTATCTTGAAACTTTACTGAATTTGTTTATCAATTCTAACAGGTTTTATTGGAGTTGAGTTTTCCTTATATAATATTATGTTTGTAAGTAGGAACAATGTAATTTCCTTCTTTCTATTTTGGATGTTTTTATTTCTCCCTCTTGCCAGTTGCCCTAGCTGGGCTTCCAGTACCATGTTAAATAGAAGCAGTGAAGGTGAGCATCCTTCTCTTCTGGATTTTAGAAGAAAAGTTTTCAACTTCCACCTTAGAGTATGATGTTAGCTGTGGGTTTTTTATATGTGGCCTTTATTATGTTGAGGTACGTTCCTTTTTTTTAGAGTTTTTATTATGAAAGGATGTAGAATTATGTCAGATGCTTTTTCTGCATCTGCTGAGATGGTCATATAATTTTTGGCCTTCATTCTGTTAATGTGGTGTATTATATTTATAGATTTGCATTATTGGATCATTCTTACATCTCTGGGATAAATCTTACTAGATGAGGGTGGAATGGTCAATGATACTTTTAATATGCTTTTGAATTCAATTTGCTAGGATTTTGTTGAGGATTTTTACATCTATTTTCATCAGGGACATTGGCTTCTAATTTTTTTTTTTTTTGTAATATCCTTGTCAGTTTTTGGTGTGAGGGTAATTCTGGCCTTGTAAATTAATTTGGAAGTGTTCTCTCCTCTTCAGTTTTTTGAAAGAGTTTGAGATGGATTGGTATTAGATCTATAAGTATTTGGTAGAATTCAGCAGTGAAACCATCAGGCCCTGGGCTTTTATTTGATAGGATACTTTTTATTATTAATTAAATCTTCTTACTCAGTATTCTGCTCAGATGTCCTATTTGTTTGTGATTCAGTTTTGGTAGGTTATATATTTCTAGGAATTCATCCATTTCTTCTAGGTTATCTCATGTTATATAATTTCTCACATCAGTCTCTTTCGATCCTTTATACAGCTGTACTATCAGTTTTAATGTCCACCGTTTCATTTCTAATTTTATTGATTTGAGTCATCTGTCTTTTGTCTAAGTTAGTCTAAGCTAAAGCTTTGTTGATTTTATCATTCCAAGAACTAGCTCTGTTTCACTGATATTTTATTGTTACTTTTTAGTCTCCATGTTACTTAATTCTGCTCTAATTATCATTTTTTCAATCATTTTTCTCCCAATTAGTTTGAATGGTTTCCATTGCTCTATGTCAAGTGTCTATTGCCTCTTTCCATGGCCATCTCCATTCTTCTGTTGCAACCATCCAATGAGAAGTTCACTTTAGTTATTGAATATTTTAGTCCTAAAATTTATATTTGCTTCTTCTCTAACCCATTTCTTTGCTGAGTGATATGGTTTGGCTGTGTTCTCATCCAAATCTTATCTTGAATTTTAGCTCCCATAATCCCCATGTGTTGTGGAATAGACCCAGTGGGAAGTAATAGAATCCATGGGGGTTTTTCTCATGCTGTTCTCATGATAATTAATGTGGGTTTTTTTCACGCTGTTCTCGTGATAATGAGTAAGTCTCACAAGAGCTGATGGTTTTATAAAGGGCAGTTCCTCTGTACATGTTCGCTTGCCTACTGCCATGTAAGATGTTCCTTTGCTACTCCTTTGCCTTCCACCATGATTGTAAGGCCTCCCCAACCATGTGGAACTGTGAGTCCATTAAACCTCTTTTTCTTTAAAAATTACCCAGTCTCAGGTTTTTCTTCATAGAAGTTTGAAAATGGGCTAATACACTGACCTGTTTAATTGTTTTGCATTTAAAAAAGAATGTTCACAATAATCTGTTTGAGCATTTTAATACTCACTTTAAAGTCTTTATTGGATAACTTATCCGTGTGATATTTTGGTGTTAGTTCATTTTTGTGTGTGCGTGTTTCTTTGTATGCCAAGTAATTGTATGTTGTAAACTGGTTATTTTCAGCATTACATTTTAATACTCTGGGCCTTGTCTAAGTACTGTGCATAACATTGCATAACGTTAAGCAGGCAATCAATCTGGTTAAGTTATCAGCGAAAGTTCTGAACACACCTTATGTGGGCTTTGGTTCCATTGTTACCTTATTTTTCAAATTTATGCAGTGCTCTTTGGATCTGTCCCTGAGGTGTACCAGCCAAGTGATCATTCTGGAACTTGAGTAATTTTCTATTTATTGATTCGGTTCTCAAAGTTTTTGTGACATGCTAGTTGAAAACAAATCTATGGATGTAAAATATTAAGAGTACTAGTTTGAGAAATGTTGTTCTGTATTGTTTGAAATTTTTATTATGGCATGTAATATTTTAATATTTAATAACTATTTGTGGTATGCTGTTTGCAGAAAATGGCCCTGATTATTCCTCTCCTTGTATTCATATTCCTTTTCCACTTAATTTGTGGATATTCTTATGAAGAGCTATAGTTGATTTCTCTACTCCTTGAATCTATGCTGCTCTAGGGTTTTCTTTGATCTGTAGAATGCAGGAGAAATGATGGTGTGCCAGTCTGAGCCTAGGCCTCAAGAAACCTAGTATGCTGTTGTCTCTTGTCACCTTGCTTCTGACAAAAGATACCTGAGTGAGTCAAGCTGAAAACCAGCCCTAATTGCTGACTTCAATAACTAGATGTAAATAAATTATAGTGTTTTGAGTTAAAAGAAAGTATAATTTTAAAGTAATACCACAGTAAATAAATGTATATAAACACATGTGAGTCTAAAATTTAAAACTTTCAAACTTGACATCTTCCCCTACCCACACTAATTAGGTGGCCTATGCTTTAAAGTAAGTTTTTTAGAGACTGTATATGTTAGAATGTATAGATTTCCATCTGTTCACATAAGCAGAAATATGTTATGTCATTTCACGATTTTGATGTCTTTTTATTCTATGCATGATTATCTATTTCAAGAAGTAAAATATATTCCCTTTTCCCCTAGGCAGTAATTGAGAAAAAAATCTAATAACTAACTAAAAGTGACCAGATTTACACTGTTTAAAGTGATCAATTTGATTCTATTAGTTTTGTTTCCTACTCAGCTCTCTGGAGTCGCAAAATAAATAGCTTGAAAAGATTGGCTTAGGGATGATGAGAGATCATTTTACTGTGTCAAGAAAGGAGGAAAATGAGCATAATTAAAGATATTTGCTAAGAAGTAGCTACAGAGATCCCATACTTCCAATTAAAGTATACTCTGAAAATTTATTTACTTGTATATTGCATTAGTTTTCAATTGAATTCAAAGTTTTCTGTCTTGTAATTATATTTCTCTTGAGTATATTTGGCTGTAAAAGAGTAGACTTTCTCTTTTTTAACAGATGTTATAATTAATAAAATTTATTTTCATTTTTAATATTTCTAAGCTCATTTGTTATACTGTTTGTATCTGGCATAACACTTGACCTAATTCTAATTTGTAGAACGTAATTAGAACTTAGGGATGACACTATTCATAATACTTTGTAAATTATATCAAATGAGAGATAACCTGTGAATAAAGAATGACATGCAAAGAAAACTGAACTGTTTCTTACCCTCTTCTTAAATGTGTATGGAAACAGAACCATTCCTTGCTAATTCTCTGTTGCTGATATTTCACCCATAGCATATACGTGAGGTCTCATAATTTGTCTTGGGAAATTATCTACCTGTACATATTGGCAATTTGGTAAAATAAACCCTTTCAGAATTTGCTTTTCTAAAAAACACTCTTTTCAATTGTATTTGAAGAGCATAAGTAGAGTGCAAAATTTGGGCAAATGTTATCGTTGCTAATGTCCATTACTTTACTGACATTTGATAAATTCTTTAATATATTTTTCCTAAGTTAGTAATTGAAAGTCCATTGAAGATTATTTACATTACTAGAATTTATTATTGGATGCATTTACCAAAAATGCATCATTTTACTTCTAGCCTCACAGATGTTTGAAATATCATACTCAAAATTTTAAAATGTTAACCTTAAAGTAAAAAGGGTGTGTAATAAACAGAACAGGATGCATTGGCTTTGTTATCATAGTTAAGTAATTTAAACTCTTTGGCCAGTAGAATTATTATAAATAAAACGAGGATAATTCTGTTTTTCCTAACTCAGAGCTTTTACAATTGACCAAAACTCTTCTGAGAAAATTAATGATCGTTACAATACTCTATTTCTTATAGCCATCCTTATTTGCAAAAACACTTAAGGTAGCTAATTGCTATATTATAGATTGATCAGAGGGTTATTGAAAACAGCAGCTACCATTTATTCAAGATTTTTTAATATGATAAACATTAAAAAAAACCTTTCTGTGGTTTAGAGAGTTGGAAAAAATTGTTCTTTATTAGTTAGCTAGTATTTGGGAAAGCTAAAATTCTAATCCATGACTATCTTATACTAAGTCGATTGTTTATTTTGAGAATTAAAGAGAAAACACATATAATATCCTTAAAATACTACCTACGATATAAGAGCTCAATGTAAATTAGTAATCACTGTATTTTTGTTCTGTCTTGATAGGAGCAATATAATACTGTGAAGTTTATTCCTCAATTTATTAGAGCTTTGGCACTATAGGTAACATGGTATTTTTAAAATTTGGATTTATTTTGCTTATCCCTAAACAAAAAAAAAGGGTTATTGAATTTGAATGCTTATGTTAATTCTAACTAATTTGTTACCAAATGTTCTCTTTAAGTCTAAAACTTTTTACTAGAGGCTCTTGAGTTATGTAGGTAAACAATCATACCAAGAAAAAAGGGGAAGTTATATCTCTATTAAAGAACCTATGAGATATTTTGCTTTTTAAATATTTCATTTTCTAAAATCTCCAAGACAATATTGACAGTAATAACAATGGAGATTATGAATTATTTCCTTCTCTTTAAATGGAAATTATTTTAGTCATTTTGTATGTAGGATAATGTATTATTTTTGATAGTTTCTTAAAAATTAAGTTTCAATAGTTTGATTGTATTATATCCTAAGTATCACTGCAGTATTTATTTGAACTTTTGATTATATTTA
>NW_026652281.1:27106404-27128637 GCF_009828535.3 Hylobates moloch
AGTAGTTTTTTCCAATTCTGTGAAGAAAGTCATTGGTAGCTTGATGGGGATGGCATTGAATCTATAAATTACTTTGGGCAGTATGGCCATTTTCATGATATAGGAAAGCTTTATAGACACTTCAGATTGAAATTTTAAAATAAACTGGACTCGGTTGTAGGAAGTGCATTGAAAGTATTTTAGTATTTCAAAACTAATTAAAAAGTCATGAGGGGAGGGAGAGCATTAGGAAAAATAGCTAAAGCATGCTGGGCTTAATACCTAAGTGGTGGGTTGATGGGTGCAGCAACCCACGATGGCACACATTTACCTATGTTAACAAGCCTGCACATCCTGCACATGTACCCTGGAATTCAAAACAAAAATTAAAGGAAAAATCATAAAGTAATAAAATAAAAAGTCACGAAACTGTGATGAGAGCTAAATGAATGAATTGTTTGTCAAGAGGGAGTCTATGTGTAGAGTATATGAGACATTTTTATTAGAAATAACAAAAACTTTATTGTCCAGTGATTTGAAAGTCATCACTAACCTAATTAATTTGAATGTATAAGTGGTGAGGTACAAACTTTAGCTAAAAAAATGGCTTTATGGTACTATATAAGCTGAGGATGGAACACTTTATCTTGAATATCAATAGAACTAAAATTGTAAAAGATAACTTATCTTTTATAGAATAACATTTAGATATTCTTATCATTAATTTATGTGATAAGATGGTGGAACACCCTCAGCAGATTAGTGGAGAGAAGTTGTCACTAATGAAATTTTTATAGCCTCTGTTGCCATGGGGTTCACTCAGGCCTTTATACTTGCTCAATACTCTTTTATAAAATTTTGCCTTTACTCTGCTTTTGAATTTTATAGGTTTCATATAATGGATACTCTTGCAGGGAAAGCAGAGCTAGTACTTTCTGCTACACCTTTGTCTCCTCTGCTGAGGTGTGACTCTAGTATCTAGAGTTAATTGCCAGCTGTCCCATTTTTCTCTACCTAGTATATTCTAGCACAGCTGGACTTGTAAGCAGTAACCAACTTTGTGAATCTAGTCCAGAAATGGGTCATACCAACAGTATATGTCTCTCTAGTTAGTGTTTTATAATCTTTAAAACTAGTACAACAATAACCAGCACATTAGGAAATAGTAATAGAGAATTAAAACACACATCTTTTCAACCTCCACTGCCACTTATTTTTAATGTTAGTATGTGTTGATAAAAAATGTATTATTAAAATATTTGTTTAAACTCCTTCCTATGTATATGCTAGGAATATTGTCACATCAAGAATCTTATCTTGGCTGGGTGTAATGGCTCATGCCTGTAATCCTAACACGTTGGGAGGGCAAGACAGGTGAATCATTAGAGCCTGAGAGTTTAGTATTAGCCTTTCAACGTGACACAATATTGTCTCAACCAAAACAAAACAAAACAAAACAAAACAAAACAAAAAAACAAAAACAAAAAAAACGAAAATACAACAATACACCTAGAGGTCTATCAACAGAATTATTTGCTAAATGACTTATCAGTGACAATTCACGTAATTCTTCTTTAATTTATTGAATTAAATAAAATTGACTATTTTCTTGATGTAATTAGTACCATACTGATAGGAAGTAAATTAGGATTTATCAAATAATTATTTAGGATACTTAATACTCATCCTTTTATGAGCACCTTATTTAGTTCAAAGTCCTCAGAAATTATTGGAAAAATTGAAATATTACTAATTTAAAAAGATTTTGAACAGTGCTTTTTGGGTATATGAAACTCCTGTCTTAATGCATGTATTGCATATCTTTTGGTCCAAACCTTGAAGCTGCATATTAAGCTCATTCACTTTTTAATGGGAAACAGGCATATGTACCAAAAGACCTAGTTAACAAAAACTATCGTTATTAAAACAATACTACAAACCAAACTAGAAAATAGTAAAATTGGAGCACATGCTGGGCTAACTATAAAACAAATCTTGATAAATATATATCAGATGAAACCACATCATGGATGTTCTCTGACAAAAGCAGAATTAAATTAGTAACTAATTATAATAAGATATCTAGGAAAATATCAAATACTAAAAAGGTAAATGCTTCATATAAGACAGCAAAAAAAATTAGAAAAAATTAAATTGATAATAAAAATACACCATAGCAACACATGAACTGTAGCTAGAACATTGTTTAGAGGAGACATTTACAGCACTAAATGATTATATTAGTAAGGAATAAAGATTTACAATCAAACATTCTTTCAAGAAGCTAGGAATATTACAGTAAAGGCAACATATGTAAAAACTGAAATAATAAAGAGTAGAAACTACAAAAAGCAGAAAATAGACAAAATTAACAAAACTAAAAGCTAGTTCTTAAAAAAAGATAAAGTTGCTAAACACTTAGCTAAACTGTTCATACACACAAAAAAGAGCATAAAACACACTCAGGGAAAATCAAATAACCTGAACAACTCTGTATCTATTAAAGAAATTGAACTTCTATTTTAGCAAAGTTCTTGGCTTGTGTGCCTCTCAAATTGCTATGTTGAAGTGCTAACCCCTAGTACCTTAAGATGTATTTGTACATAAGATCTTTAAAAAAATAACTGATTCAAAATGAAGCTATTAGGGTGGGCCCTAATCATCTGACTGATAAAAATAAGAAATTTGGATACACAGATAGATTCCAGGGATATGCATACAAACATAGAGAAAAAAAAAGTGGGGTACAGCCAGAGGGAAGTTCCTGCAAGCCAAGGAAAGAGGCATCCAGAGAAATCAAATCTGCAGATACATTTAGATTGGACTTCCAGCCTGCAGAACTGAGACAAACAGAAATTACTGTTGTTGCAGCCACCCAGTCTGTGGTATTTTGTTATGGCAGCCTTACTAAACTAATACAAAATACTTCCTACAAAGGCAACTAAATGATCTGGTGGCTTAATTAGTAAATTACATAAAATAAAGAAGAAATATTGCCAATTCTGCACAAACTTTTCAGAGAAATTGGTAGAGGAGGAAACATTTCCAGCTAATATTATGAAATGTGCATTACTCTCTGGTAAAATCAGGTAAAAGCATTACGATAAAAATGATATACATGGATGCAACTGGGAAATTAAATTTAGCAATGTGTAAAAGGGATACACATTATGATTAAGTGTGTTTATCCCTAGAATGCAAAGTTTGACACTTGAAAATCAGTCAATACACATCACAGAATGAAGGAGAAAATCATGTGATCCTTTTAACAGAATTAGAAAAGTCATTTCTAAAAAGTCAATCCTCATTTATTTAAAAAATAAATAAACTAGGAATTGAAGAGAACCATTATAAACTGATAAAGATTATCTAGGTAAAAACCTGACTAGATTGTTCTCAAAAGAAGATACACAAAGGCGAACAGCTATATGAAAGGGGCTCAACATCACTAATCATCAGGGAAATGAAAATGTAAATAATGTGATATCACTACACACCTGTAAGAATGAATTATATATATTATATGTGGTGAGGACTCAAAGAAAAGGGAACCCTGGTACACTGTTGGTAGAAATGTAAAATATTACAGTTATATTGAAAAATGTATGGAGGTTCCTCAAAAAACTTAAAAGTAGAGCTACCGTATAACCCACCAATTCCTCTTTTGAATATGTATTTAAAGGAAATAAAAATAGTATGTCAAAAAGATATCTTCACTCTGATGTTCATTGCAGCATTGTTCACAATAGTCAAGATATGGAATTAACCAAAGGGTTCATCAACAGATGAATGGATAAAATAATTGTGGTACATATGCACAATGGTATTATTCAGCTTAAAAAAGAAAAAGAAATTTTGTCATTTGCAAAAATACGAATAAATCTGGAGGACATTATATCTAGTGAAATAACCCCATCACAGAAAGCCAAATTCTTCATGAGCACCTTTATATGTGGAATTTAAAATAGTCTAGCTCATAGAAACAGAAAGTGGAATGGTGGTTAACGGGCTGCGTGGGAGGGCAAAGATGTTGGTTAAACGGTTAAACATTTCAGTCAGACATAGGGAATAGTTCTGGAGATGTAATGTCAGCACGGTGACTATAATTAATAGTAATGGCCTGGGCAGGGTGGCTCACACCTGTAATCCCAGCACTTTGGGAGGCCGAGGTGGATGGGTCATTTGAGGTCACAAGTTCCAGACCAGCCTGGCCAGCATGGTGAAACCCCATCTCTACTAAAAACACAAAAATCAGCCGGGAGTGGTGGTGTGTGCCTGTAGTCCCAGCTCCTTGGGAGGCTGAAGCAGGAGAATCGTTTGAACTCCAGTGGCAGAGTTACACCACTGCACTCCAGACTGAGTGACAGAGCGAGACCCTGTCTTGAAAACAACAAAATAATAATGTGTAGCGTATTTTAAAATTGCTCAGAAAGTAGACTTTAAATGTTCTCATCACAAAAATATTAAGTATATTATGTGATCAATATGTTAATTAGTTTGTAATCATTCTATAATCTATACATATATGAAAACATCTGTTTTATATTTTATAGTTTGTCACTAGTCAATCAAAAAATTATAACCCACAGTTTATTTCATTTTGCTGTTGAACTGTTGAATGCATTACTCCTAAGACAGTGAACAAGGACAGAAATCTTCTTCTATCACTTTCATTCAATATTGTATGAAGGTTCTACCTTTTGCAATATGGCAAATAAACAATTATACGGTTTAGGAATGACTAAATAAAACTGACACTACTTGTAGTTGACATGATTGTTGATTGTTTACCTAGAAAATCTAAAGGAATCAACAGCAACAAAAAAAATTACCAGATAAAAATTAAGTTTCGAGGTTTTTAGGATACAATGCTAATATAAAGATGAATTGTGTTTTTCTAAATTCTAAAATTCAATATTTAAAAAATTTCTTTAATGTGTAAAAATTATAAAATATCTAGGAATATTTTAAACAAAAAATATGCAAAACTCTAAGATAAAGACTGTAGCATATTTTTAAATATTGAAAACCTACATAATTGGAGAGTTATTGTGATCACAGATTAGAAAACTTAATATTCCAGATCTTCAAAAATTGATACATATTCATTGCAATTAAAATAAATATACTCAGCTTTTTTCTGAAATTTTCATGTTGATTTTAAAACATATATGGGAATAAAAACAAACTACTATAGTTAAAGTAGTATTAAAAAGAAGAACCAAATGAGAAGACCTACACTACCTGGTCTCAAGACTTATTTAAAGTGACATTAATCAAGGACATGAGGTTTTGGTAGCAGGATAGATATGTAGATTAAACATAGAGGGATAAAGTCCAGAAACAAATATATATGTGGAATCTATATATCTATATCTAGGTCTATATATCTATATCTATATCTATATATATATAGTAGAATATAGATATCTATATATCAGTAGATCCATATCTATTGATATATGGATTTATATAACACATTATATATAGATAGATCTATAGATTGATATCTATCAATATAGTTTAGATATCTACGGATCTATATATCAATATGATCTATCTAGTTATCTATACTATATCAATGTAGATATTTTTATATATCCCACTGTTTCATACTATATATATATATGTGTGTGTGTTTGTGTGTGTGTGTGTGTGTGTGTGTGTGTGTGTGTCCAGTTAATTTTTAACAGAGTTACCATGGCGATTCAACTGGGAAAGTAATTTCTTTTATTTCAATAGATTTTAGGGAACAGGTGGTATTTGGTTGCATGGATATGTTCTTTAGTGGTGATTTCTGAGATTTTGGTGCACCCACCACTCGAACATTGTACACTGTACCTTATGTGTAGTCTTTTATCCCTCACCACCCCTCCCACCTTTTCCCCCAAGGCCCCAAAGTCCACTGTATCACTCTTATGCCTTTGCAAATTCATAGCTTAACTCCTGGTTATAAGTGAGAACATACTATGTTTGGTTTTCCATACCTGAGTTACTTCATTTAGAATAATGGTCTCCAACTTCATCTGGGTTGCTGTCAGTGCCATTATTTTGTTACTTTTTATGGCTAAGTAGTATTCCATGTTATATATATACACCACATTTTCTTTCTCCACTTGTTGATTGATGGGCATTTAGGCTGGTTCCATATTTTTGCAATTGCAGATTGTGCTGCTCTAAACATTTGTGTGCGAGTGTCTTTTTCATATAATGTCTTCTTTTCTTCTGGGTAGATACCCAGTAGTGAAATTGCTGGATTAAATAGTAGATCTACCTTTTGTTCTTTAAGGAATCTCCATACAGTTTTCCATAGTGGTTTTTAATAATTTTTGCTCAAACAAGTGTGTAACTGCATGGGAAGAAATCACTCCTTACCTTACTCTGCACATAAAGTTAACTTGAAATTTATCACAGACCAAAAAATAAAAGCCAAAATAATAAAAGTCCTAAATGAAAAACGTAGAAAAGTTATTTTCTCACTGGTGTTAGCAACATTTATTTTTGGTTAGAACATTACAAATCATAAGAAGTAAAATAATAAAACATCTTATCAAAATAAAAGATGTACAAAATGTTTGAATAGAGACTTCACTGTAGAAGACATACAAATAAATGCTTAATGCATATAGAAGATGACATTCACAATCATTGCTCATCTGAGATATACAAATCAAAATTACAATGAGATACTAGTACACACCATTAGAATGGCTAAAATGAAAAACATTGTTAACACCAAGTATTGCCCAGAATGTGAACCAACTGGAAGTGTCATTCACTTATTATGGGACTACAAATCTATAAACATTTTGTAAAGTCACTTGGCAGTTTCATAAAAAGCTGCATACACAGCACGCAACCCCATCTTTCTTTGCCTATGTATTGACCCAAGATAATTGATATCATATGTCTGCCCAAAGACGTGTGCATAAATATTTATAGAAATTGTATTTACAAAAGTTCGAAACTAGAAAAACTGTTTCCATCTTCAGTGAATAGATAAACAGTATTTAATATTTTGTCTAATGGAGCTCTAATGGCAATGAAAGGAATAAACTACTGATATATGCAGCAATATGGATTAATCTTAAAATCATCATGTTGTGGAAAAAACCCAGAGATATGAGAGTACATTAAGTATAATTTCAAATATGTTAATGCAAAATAAACTACAATGATGAAAGGAAATCAAAGTTTGCTTGCAGTCAGAGTTGAAGAGAAATAGAGTGCAAAAGGGCTCGAATATCTTGTGAGGTGATGAAAATATTCTGTATTTTGATTGTGCATAAGTGGTATTTCTAACTGTCAAAACTCATTAAATTGTACAATTTAAAGATATATATGAATTATTCCTCAATAAAGTTGATAATGAACAAAATGGGAGCTTGTTTTCAATAAGATAATTATATATATATTTATATATTTATATTTATATAAAAATATATTTATAATATATATTTATGTTTAATTAAATGATGGAGAGTATGGCAGAAACTGGTTAGTTGCTCATCAATCTGTTCCCTTTCTCTCAGCCAAAAGAAAACTATGATTCCAAAGCAAATGTCATATAGCACAGTGTAATCCGTATACTGAGGTATAGAGATTAATTTATTAATTAATGCAATTCAATGAATTAAATGTAATTAATTCAGTTCATTTGAATTCAATGAATTAAATGTGATTAATTCAATTAATTTGAATTCAATGAATTAATTTATAATTAATTTTTCTGTACTTCAGTATACAGATTACTTTACATAATGTAATCTGTATACTGAAGTACAAAAACAATTAGGAAACTTATGGTACCATAGAATGTGTTCATTCATGACTAAATTTTCTGACTATTATTTCACTCTTTAGTGTGAAAACATACTCTGTACAAAAGCAAAAGAGGCATCAGTCATTTTTTTTATAATTCCTAGAAAAGTAGTTTGAAAAGAGCAGTGCATGCTATTAACAGTAAATTAACCAGAAATTAAACAAGTCAGAGGGCTCCACTTTCTAAAGGAAATTATCCCATGTGTCCTCAACCACACCTTGAGTATTGTGGTTTTGCTATTCACTCAAATAAGGAAAAGTAGTGGGTGTTTCCTCCTTAACCCAAACCAAGTGAAATAAACTCTTAATAAAGTCTCCTGTAAATCCTGATGAGTCTGGCCCTTTAAACTCTGTGGGCAGCTGGCCAAGTTTCAGATCTGCACACCGCTCCAGTGTGGTGAGCACAGAGTGACACTTGGTAAAGGAGTTCTCAGGAATGCCTAAAATACAGGTCTCCTGGAGTGTAGCAGAATATGTGAACAGAGAGACTAGATCCTACTACCTGCTCAATAAACTTGAACATTTGCCATGACTACAAAAATAAGATAATAGGATTACATTTTCTGCTACCATGAAGATATTTTATAGAAGAAATAGGGAAATGCAGGAAATAAGCTAGCTTTTCCTCCCTGGGTCCAATCTTCCTAAATATCCTCAGGGGAGTTTCCTCCAGTAAGTCCTTATTGCTTAAATAGTCCCTTGTGAAAAATTCGAATAAACTATTGTAGTATGTACATTTCCCAGGGGTAGTCAGATGCTTGTCTATGTGCTAGCAATAAAGTTCAGAATGTGTCTCAGGTTGCTAGATTTCTCTTCAGGTCTTGGGAAAGAACTCAACTATATCAATATTGAAGCCACTTTGACATTCTTTCCAGAACTTCAATTTGTGTGCAAGTAAATCATGTGATATTTAAAGATGTAATTAAGAGTGAATGCTTTCATATTAAGATTGCTATTCCTATCAGAAAGCTTTCTAAAATATTCCAGATGTGAATTAAACTCTCCAAAGGAAATTGGTGTTGTTTCTTGGTCTGTCATGGAATAAAATGTCAGAGGAAAGATAATAAGGAAACCAATCGCTTAAGATGATATATTTGGCATGATGGAACACTGAGGTTTTTATCTACAGAAACAGATTAGCTGAAATTGGAGCAAAAATTTCTGATTTAATTTGTCCTGCCTTCCCTGTCTAGAGACAGACTGATGTGGAGACTCCAGTATTCAATGGCCTATAAAAAGGATAGTGTAAAGCTTCCCTTTTCTGCTTTGTCTCCAAGGTATGATCAATAATTTTCCTTTAGGTACTTTCTGGCTTTCAAAACAAAAATTCTTCAGTCTGGTTTGGTGCCATGTGTATGCCTATTTTTTTTTTTTTTACATAAAAAGGAGAAAAAAACTTTGCTCAGATAAAATGCTACTACCACTTATTGCCCCGATGCTTAGTATATCTGAAAAAAGTTCTTTCCCTCAAATATCCTATCATCCCATCTGACAAGCAATGCACGCATCTTCATTATTTAAGATTTCAGCAGTGTCAATATTATATACAAATTGGACAGAACATTTCAGATTCTTTTACTAAATTTATATTGCCTTTTAAAGGAAAATAATTATTAAAAATGATAATAGAGTTTGACCTCTTATGAATTGAGTTTTGTTTGTCAACTATTTATGGTAAATAATTTTATGCATGCTGTGTGTGCATTAATGCAGAAAAACATGATTTTAACTATCAATAATTGCTTCTGGAAACCTACTTGTGTGTAATGATAGCAGCAAGTATACACAGATCTATTGACACATATGAAAACTTTCAACAGGAAAGGTAATTTTTATGTTTCTATACCCTATAGGACATCTTTATTACACTCAATTTCCCCCAAATTACAATTTCTCAGTGTAACAGAGCAAAGTTAAATTCAGCATAACTTTTTCATGAGTAGGAGTATGTTGAGTAGAAATTATTTTCATTGAAATTCTTAAAAATATTTTGAAAGAAACATTTGTTACTCTAGGTGACATTTGAAAGTTGCTGTTTTTTACAGTTTCAGTATATAGGGGTTTTGGAAATGTTAAGAGTTTATATGGGAAAAACCTTATTGTCTATACTTATATAGAGAATTTGGCATTATTTTCCATACAAAGATAATTGTTTTCAGCCCATCTGAATCTTCTTCAAGGAAAAAAATGACGTTGCAAACATTTCCTGCAGTATTTTTAAAAATAATGCAAGTTGGTTGACAATAAAAGCAAGAGAGAAAATGCTTTGAATTTGTATAGCTTTGAAATGAATTTTTATTGCATGCTACGTCTTTCCAGAAACACTAAGTAAAATGTATATTGCAATTTTCTTTTACTGCAATGCAATTTAAAGGTTTTCTACCCCATTATATGGTACTTTGGCCTTGGCTAAATAAAGAGGAGTCTTAACTTTAAAATACATCTTTGTATTTATTCTCAATTAGTATGTAATTTATACATATAAATATTTTTATTAGAATAAGAAAACAGACATTGCATGTGTCAGCAGATTATTTTCATGAGCAAAGTAGGTGAGAATGGTGAAAGGCTGTGAGAAGAAAGTACTGGGAACATTCCTTAGAGCCAGACTGAGTCATTAAACATATTCTGAGTTATGATAACTGTAACATGCCATTTTCTGTACTAAACTATTAGTATTAAGCTACCTTACTGAACCCATTGAGAATTTTAATAGTAAAAATGAAGGAAAAATAAATAACTTGGAAATATAGGAACGATGGAGAAAGTGGACTGAATCATGCAACGTTTAGTGGAATCAGTGCTATGATTCCTGACAGGGAGAGATAAGAGCACAGAAAAAGCCCTTATAATCATCTCTTCTTTCATCCAGATGTGTATTGGTTGCATAGTCTCATGATGGGTATCGATTGGGGTTACTATTGATTTTTTTAATGGCAAAAGAAGATGGGTTGGTTTCAGTAGAAACTAATTCCCTTCTTTGAGTAACTGTTAGTAGCCATAGCTGCCATAACAAAATACTACAGACTGTGTGGCTTACACAACAGAAATTATTTCTCATGGTTTTGGAGGAGAGTCTGAGATCAGGGCGTTAGCTGGTTGGTTCCTTCTGAGATCTCGCTCCTTGGCTTGTAGAAGGCCATCTTCTCCCTGTGTCTTCACGTGATTGTCCCTTTGTATGTGCACAAACCTGTGCCCTAATTTCCTCCTCCTATAAAAACACCACTCATATTTGATTAAGGCCCACCCTAAGACCCTCATTTTAACATACTTGCCTCTTTAAAGACCTTATCTCCAAATACAGTCACATTCTGACGTACTCGGAGTTAAGATTTCAACATATGAGGAGCCCATAACGATGATGCATAGCGTTTTTCAGAGGTGGCTTCCACACTCCAGTTGTGTGTTTCTGACCAGAAACACAAATCTTGTGCTCCATTGACTGTGATTCATACACCATCAATTGTGATGTATTTTGTCCCTGATTTAGAAGAATCATTCCTCCTGCATTTTTAGTTGACACTGAATAGGGGAGTGTGCGAATTTTCTTTCCCCTGGTGATGATGACACTTTACAAATGCAAATGTGGTTTGCAGAGAAGCTGTTCTTTGCCAGGGAAAGAAAGGCATCTGCAGTGAAAGAAAATAAAAACAACATGCACGCAGACGTGAGTAAGGGTGAGAGGCCTAGAGTCCTGATAGCGTTCCAATCCCTGGATGAACTCTACCCTGCTTTTGTGTGTATGTTTTGATTCTGAGAACTAATGAATTTTGGGTGTTTTGGCTTATTTGTTTTGAGTAAGTTAATATATAGCGTCCAATATCCATTGATAAGCAATTAAACTATATAATCCTGTGGGTATTAACCTTTTTCTCTTTTTCAAAGTACTAGAAGGATGTATTATGTTTAGTAATAATCTCTCACACTGGCAGTGTAAAATAGGACTGGGCTCAAGATGGCACCTGACACCTTTATGACCTAGGACACGTGGCTTCCAAATGCTCTGGAATCTTTTAATTTTACCTCCAAAGAGAAACTGACCTATCTTGGGTTCACTTGGAAACCAATTTATTCAAAGGTGTGTATTTTGGGGCAGAAAATATTATGTATTCACCATAGTCACAATATACAAAATATCTACTTAATCTAGAAACAAAATGATTGAAGGAATAGAGTAACTTACATAATAAAAAAAACATTCAGCAAAATATGAAATTTCCCTCTCAAATATTATATTCAATTAATGTATATATAACAGCAACCTAGAGGGTTTTTAAAAAAATATTGTGACCTATTTACCTAGCAGAGCAAGGAACAAGGAGAGTTAATTTGTTAAATCTGTTTTAATACTAGACCTGCAACAAATGTCACATTGTCTCTTTAATTGATATATTAATAGTATATATATATCAAATATGTATATAGAGCTATAGAAATATGCATTTATGTGTGTATATACATTTACATATCATTATATGTAATGTATACATATAATGTATCATTATATGTAATGTAAGGTTCTCTAGAGAGGCACTATGAACATTTTGATCTAGATAATTCTTTGTTGTCCTAAGCATTGTTGGACATTAGCAGGATCGCCAAATGTCCAAGTGTCCAAGTGTCCATTTCCAGCCATTGCCAAATATCCCTGGAGACAAATCTCCCAAGTTGAGAAATATGTGTGTGTGTGTCTGTGTGTGTGTGTGTGTGTGTGTGTGTTCGTATATATATTATTTATCAGAGCTATGATTCAATAAATATCCATTACTTTTTTATCAAATATTTTATACTCATACACTTTCCACTTTCTTTTTTTTTAAATTATACTTTCAGTTCTGGGTTACATGTGCAGAACGTGCAGTTTTGTCACATAGGTATACACGTGCCACGGTGATTTGCTGCACCCATCAATCTGTCACCTACATTAGGTATTTCTACTAATGATATCCCTCCCCTAGTCACCTGGTATGTGATGTTCCCCTCCCTGTGTCCATGTGTTTTCATTGTTCAACTCCCACTTATGAGTGAGAACATGCGGTGTATGGTTTTTTGATCTTGTGATAGTTTGCTGAGAATGATGATCTGCACATCAAAAGAAACTATCCATGAGAGTGAACAGGCAACCTCCAGAATGGGAGAAAACTTTTTGCAATCTGTCCATCTGACAAAGGGCTAATATCCAGAATTTCCACTTTCTATACCCGTTTCTTAGAGAGATAGGTTAAAGTCCGACACTTATTTTTTCCTCTATTTTGGTCTGTTTTTACTTTATAATTTTGAGATATTATTAGAAATATATGTTTGTGATTGCTCTGTCTTGATGAATTTTTTGTTTGTGTATATGTTACTCTTTTTATCTTTTATGATATTCTTCTTTTCTTTTACATATATTTACATGTGTACTTACAGTGAAATATGCATTTTTAAGGTTTTGTAATTTTTATATCAGTTATTTAGTTACTTTGTGATATATCTAGCCATTTATGACAAATGTGTATCTGTACACATCTAGAGGTAGATAGATGCTAGACAGACAGATAGATAGTATGCTGTATATTATTTTATCTATTCATTTATTTTGGCTTTCTCAAAACTACATATGTTCCCTTTACCTCATGCAACAAAAATTAAACCAACAAATGTCCTGTGACCCAGCAGCAAAAACAAAGAAAATTCTTATTTGGGGATAAAAGTTAAGGAAAAGAGAGAACAAGTTGTAAGTACTTTGTACTTTAATTTATTTTCTCAATGTAACATTTTCCATCAATTAATTTGAAAATCCAACTTTTATATTTCAGTAATGTTGCCTTTGAATACAGTTGGAAAGAGAATGTACTACTAATAATAGAAGAAATTTAAAAGCTTGTAAAAATCTCTTCCTCCTAAACAAAAATAGAACCAGATGATTTTACATGGCAGCAGCATTGCAGTATGGGTTACAGATCGGTACTAAGGGACCTTGCATAGCTTAGATAAGTCTCTGTTTTATTTGTTAGGAACATAAAACTTTATATAAGTGAATTGGTGCTCAGTTACCTATTGTTATATAACAAGCCACCCCAAGATGTAATGGGTTTAAGTAACTATTTCATTTTATCTATGTTTTCGTGAGTCAGGAAGTTGGAAAGGATTTGTATGGGAGCTTCTTTTCTGATCCACATGGTACCTGCTGGATAACTTGGGGATGGAGGATCCACTTTCAAGTTGGCTTCTCCCCTTGTTTTCCAAAATTAGACAAAATTAGATAGAAAAATAAAAAGTTTGTCAACTTTATGAACATTGATGAAAAGTCATAAATAATAGTTGCATGTGTAATACACATTTTGAAATCATAAATTGTGAATTAATATATTTATTTCAAGAAAGTAATAATTATCTAAACAATCTTTACATCTCTATTAATGTAATTTTCCGTAAGAGTAGAGAGGAGAAATTTAATATCATCATGATAGATGCCCAAGAAGGATTAGATACAATTTCTGAATAAAAGTAGACAATATAAGAATAAAGGAGTACTTCTTTACTTACTAAAGGGTATCTAACTGAAAGCCATGTTAAATAATACAGAATAAAACAATAATAAAGCCAAAGTTTTCATATATAAACTTCAGAGTTATAAACAAAGATGCCCAGCAGCACTACTGTGATTCATAGCTACTGGAGGCTTTAACAAGTTTCTCTAACTTCCCCCATCTATTATCTGGATTAGTCATGTAAGCTACCAGGGTTTAACTGTTCAACCCTTGCTCTTTCAAACCTTCCTGTGCTTATCTGGGATTATCTTTCCTGTTTTTTTCTTACCAGTGACCTTCAAATCCTCTTTCACCCTCTCAGCACAAGTTTAACCCTTCAGTAAAATTTTCCTTGACTCCCCTAGAGTTAGTAAACTCATTTTCTCTTATCCTTTTCTACATTGCTTTTGAAATTGAATTGTATTTTTAATGTTAACTTTTTCCCACCAGAATAAGTGTTATTTGAGTGCAAGAACAAAACATTATTCATTGTATTTTTTGAAGCGAACACAGTGATTTCTGAAATGTAGAACATAAATATAGGCTTTTAAAACAATAAGTAATAAATGTTTACATGCATTTAGAGCCTTGCCTTTGTTCTCCTCACAATCTTGATACTGTTTCTCTCTCAAATTATATGGCATATTCTCTTTCTCTCTCTCTCTCTCTCTCTCTGTGTGTGTGTGTGTAGTGATTCTGATATTTTAGAGGTATTCTAAGGTTAGACATTTTCTACCATGTGGTAATTGCAAAATTGTCCTTCTTCTGGAAGTCAGCCGTCATTTTGTTTAGATTACTTGCTATTCCCTACATTATTTAAAATATATTAATGTAGCAAGATGGTTTTGAATAAACCCAACTGAAAAGGTAATAAAAGTCATCTCTAAGGGTACCACATGAAGACAATACCATGTATTCAGAGAGATGTTTGGTATAAAATGGTTTGCAAAATTGGTTTGATAGAACATCCTAGATAGTCGATAGTACTATATAATGCATACATAGATTAAACTATTTATATAACAAACTACATATTATATATAGTGAAATACAGGCCAGGCGTGGTGGCTCACGCCTGTAATCCCAGTGCTTTGGGAGGCCGAGGTGGGCGATCACGAGGTCAGGAGATGGAGACCATCCCGGCTAACATGGCAAAACCCCGTCTCTACTAAAAATACAGAAAAATTACCCGGGCTTGCTGGCAGGCTCCTGTAGTCCCAGCTACTCAGGAGGCTGAGGCAGCAGAATGGCGTGAACCCAGGAGGCGGAGCGTGCAGTGAGCCGAGATCGTGCCACTGCACTCCAGCCTGGGTGACAGAGCAAGACTCCGTCTCAAAAAAAAAAAAAAAAAAAAGTATACATAGATTAAACTATTTATATAAAAAACTACATATTATATATAGTGAAATAGATAATATGTTTATGCTCTATTACATATAATGTGATATATATATTTCATACATATGTTGTAATATACATATATGTGCATATACTTATATATACACTCACTTATGCTACTTGAAACAAAATTAATCTATTTCTAGTCCTGGTAGAATATTACATTAGGTTCTTTCCATGTTGTCTTCAAATCTTGTTATGTAGCAATTAACAATATTGTTTGGATAGGTAAGATACCTCAAGGTGGATATCCAGAATGTTAAAAGTGAAGAAATAAATAAATAAAATTGAAAATCTTGTCAGGGATTCATAAGTGAGAAGATAAAGTCAGATTGGGTATGTGACAACAACTAATGAAGATGAGTTTGCCAGATGTTCAGGTTTTGCCCGTGTGAGCTTATTTCATTGAAGCACTGTTTTCTGTGATAGAGACACTGCCTCACATTGTGACACCTTGGCAGTAAAGCAGCTGCCCCCTTTTCATTTTACAGCACCTCTGTACCTGTAGCTTAATACAAGCAAGCTTAAAATGGCACACTAGACATATGAACATGGTGCAAGGTTGTATATTCTTATAAAGCATTATTTCTTTGGACATTAATGCATTATCAGTCTTCAGGCATCACTGCAAAGAACAATATTCTAACACAGCTTTTCATAGCTTTTCACCAAGGTGGGTATTTGCTTAAATGATTTTTTTCATTAAATATGTACAACTCTTATATTGTGAACTATATACTTTTTCTTCTTATTTTAGGACAAAAATTATTTGTGTCATTTATGTGACGTGTAGGTAAGGAAAGTTGCTTTTAGAAAAATACTTAGAGTAGAAAAACATATAGGATTATATTAGTCCATTGCAACTTGGAATTTGCCCTGATCAGATTTGAAATCTGACAGATTCCACCTCTTCTAATCACTGTGAATGTTCTGAAAAGAGCAGAAAAAGAAGATTATTAGAAGGCTCAGAATAAAAAGTCATTTTAATAGTTTGTTTTTATAGAAAGTACGGGCATAAAGTTAGATACCAGTAAAGTGAAGTGTAGTTCTTTCTTGTCCTAAGATCTTGAACAAAATTTCAAGAATGCAAAAACATGGTCTTCAGGAAAAGAAGCCATAACAACTCTATACATCTTATTTCCTACTTCAAAAATAGGGGTAAAAAGCATTCTACTCACACATCCATTGCCTACTAAAATATTGCCAGATCTACCTAGGTTTTTATTTCTAAGATAAATATGCTTTATAAGTAATCTTCCATAATATTTGCAAAATAGGTTTAAATAATCACCTATTTCAGGGGCTCATGTATCTTGATTTAGGAAACTTTGTGGAATGGGATACTCTGATCCTTTCTAGGTTAAATAGCCTAGGACAGCATAGGAAAAATTAGAATTAACATAGAAATGCTTTCTTTATATAACATGGGAGCTAGAAGTGCCCCCAGGCCTTAATATGTATGCATTCATTTGTTTCCAAAAATATGTGTAAATTTAGTATACATCTAACAGTTCAGAGAATAAGACATTGATTTGAATTGCATCTTATGTAAAATATGCAGAAATTACCTTTAAACCTCAGCAAAGTTAAAGTGAATGTATGAATGTATATTGATAACTTCCTGTAACTCTCACTAATTCACTAGAGTGATAGTTATATGATGCTAAAAATAATAGTATGTAGGTAATACTCTTATAAACCTTCAAGTACCATTCCAACTGAAACCAACCAACCAACCAACAAAAACTATGCATAAGAAGAGTAAGTACACTGAAAGAAAAACATGACTTCCTAAAACAGGCTATTTTCAGACTTTAACCTGGGTGAATGAATGCTAGTTTTTGTTAAAAAAGTGATCTATTTTTCTTTTTTCTTTCTTATTTGATATTTTAAAATCATAAAATTATAATAAATGATAACTATTACATCTCATGTAACCTTTGAGGTGGTTGAAATGGTTTAGTGAAGAATAATTAACCACGAGTGATAAAGATTAAAACAAATTTGAAGCTATATAGCTGCTTCTCTAGTTTGCAATTGTAGAAATAGAGAAGCCTGACACAATCCTAGAGGAAATCCCATTCATCCAGGATTACAGTAGGAGAAGGTCTTTACCTGCAGAGAGCAGTCTTTAAAAACTGGAAGAGGAGGCCGGGCATGGTGGCTCATGCCTGTAATCTCAGAACATTGGAAGGCCAAGGTGGGTGGATCACCTGAGATCAGGAGTTCGAGACCAGCCTGGCCAACATGGTGAAACTCCTTCTCTACTAAAAATACAAAAATTATCCGGGCGTGGTGGTGCATGCCTGTAATCCTAGCTACTCGGAAAGCTGAGGCGCGAGGATTGCTTGAACCTGGGAGGCAGAGGTTGCAGTGAGTGAGACGAAACTGTGAGGCAGAGATTGCAGTGAGCAAGACTGTCTCAAAAAAACAAAACAAAACAAAACAAAAAAACAAAAACTGGAAGAGATGACTTCGCGTCCACATTCTCAGACATCAGTGCAAGTCTGCATGGATCCCAAGGTATCAGGCAAATGTGACAGCATCAAAGGAAACTAATAAAACTCTAGTAACTGATTCTAAAGAAATAGAAATCTATGAACTGCTTGACAAAAATTTAAAATAATCATCCTAAAAAGTTCAATTAACTACCAAGACCATAGAGACGGACAACTAAACAAAATTAGGTAAATAATACATGAACAAAAGTATTCCAAAAAGAAATACATATAACAAAGAATGAGGCCAGGTGCAGTGGCTCACGCCTGTAATCCCAGCACTTCGGGATGCTGAGGCGGGTGGATCACCTGAGGTCAGGAGTTCGAGACCAGCCTGGCCAACATGGTGAAACTCCATCTCTACTAATAATACAAAAATTAGCTGGGTGTGGTGGTGCATGCCTGTAATCCCAGCTACTCAGGACGCTGAGGCAGGAGAATGGCTTGAAGCCAGGAGGTGGAAGTTGCAGTGAGCCGAGATTGTGCCATTGCACTCCAGCCTAGGCGACAAGAGTGAAACTTTGTCTCAAAAAAAAAAAAAAAAGGAAAGAATGAAGTAGATATTTTGAAACTGAATAATAAAATAGCTGAATTGAAAAAATTAATGGCTTTAATAGCCATTTAACAGCTTTGGTGGTTTTCAAAAAAATTAAAAATAGAATTTCCATTTGATCCAGCAATCCCACTTTTGGATATATAGTAGTCCCCACTTATCAACAGGGGATGCCTTCCAAGGACCCTAGTGAATGCCTGAAATTACAGATGTGCCAAACTATAGCTAAGGAAGGCCAAGGTCACCTTTTCACTTAAAGGAAGAACTTTATTACTTCTCTTTGCTTCCAAATTGCCAGCATCACTACTCATATGCTTTGGGGCCATTAGTAAGTCAGATAAGGATTACTTGAACACAACTGCAATACCAAGATAGTTGACCTGACACCCTAGACAGCTACTTAGTGACTTACGAGTGGGTAGTATAGACAGTATGGCTATGGTGGACAAAGGAGGGATTCACATCTTGGGTGGGAGAGAGCAGGATGGTACAAGATTTCATCACACTACTCAGAACGGTGATGTACAATTTAAAACCTATGACTTAGTTCTCAAATTTTCCATTTAATATTTTCAGACTGCAGTTAGCACAGAAAACTAAAACTGCAGAAAATGAAACCATAAATAAGGAGAGCCTACTGTATATCCAAATAAACTGAAATCTGGATCTTGAAAAGATATCTGCACTTCCATGGTAATTGCAGCATTATTCACAATAGCCAAGATATGAAAACAGCCTAAATGTCCATTGACAGATGAACAGATAAAGAAAATGTGGTACATACATACGTAGAATAGAATATTATTCAGCCTTAAAAGAAGGGACTCTTGCCATTTGTGACAACATAGATGGACCTAGAGCACATTATACTGAGTGAAATAAGCCAGCTATAGAAAGGCAAATACTGTATGATCTTATTTATATGTAGAATCTAAAATCTTTACACACAGAAGCAGAAAGTGAAAGGTTAATTTTCCAGGAATTATAAGGGAGGAAGAAACATGGCAGAGTTTCCTTTATATACAATAATAAGATTTGAACATCTACCATACACTTGAACCTAGTATTAACGATGGTATACTTACAAATTTGCTAATAGGGTTGGCCTTATATTAAGAGTTCTTACCACAAAAGGAAAACCAAACTGAACTGAAGGCATGCGAGGAAAATTTCGGCAGTAATGGAAAAGTTTATAGCATTAATAGTGATGATAGTTTCATGGTTTTATGGATGTATAATTATCTCTAAACACATCAGCTTATATATATCAAATATCTACAGCTTTTTTTTGTCAATTATATCGCAATAAAGTGTTTTTATTTTTAAAACAGAAGATAGGAGGCTGAGTTTTGTTATTCTCTGAAGTAATGTTAATATGCCTCAAGATCAAGATCAGCCTCTATTTTAGCATAAAGAGAACTCAGACTGCTTGGAAAACAAAGCTAGAGAACAAAAATGCTTCCTGGAAGGGTGGAGCCAAGATGGCCGAATAGGAACAGCTGCGGTCTACAGCTCCCAGCGTGAGTGACACAGAAGATGGGTGATTTCTGCATTTCCAACTGAGGCACCAGGTTCATCTCACTGAGGACTGTCAGACAGTGGGTGCAGCACACCAACCGTGAGACAACGAGACAGAAAGTTAACAAGCATATCCAGGAATTGAACTCAGCTCTGCACAAAGTGGACCTAATAGACATCTACAGAACTCTCCACCCCAAATCAACAGAATATACATTTTTTTCAGCACCACACCACACCTATTCCAAAATTGACCACATAGTTGGAAGTAAAGCTCTCCTCAGCAAATGTAAAAGATCAGAAATTATAACAAACTGTCTCTCAGACCACAGTGCAATCAAACTAGAACTCAAGATTAAGAAACTCACTCAAAACCGCTCAACTACATGGAAACTGAACAACCTGCTCCTGAATGACTACTGGGTACATAATGAAATGAAGGCAGAAATAAAGATGTTCTTTGAAACCAACGAGAGCAAAGACACAACATACCAGAATCTCTGGGACACATTCAAAGCAGTGTGTAGAGGGAAATTTATAGCACTAAATGCCCACAAGAGACAGCAGGAAAGATCCAAAATTGACACCCTAACATCACAATTAAAAGAACTAGAGAAGCAAGAGCAAACACATTCAAAAGCTAGCAGAAGGCCAGAAATAACTAAAATCAGAGCAGAACTGAAGGAAATAGACACAAAAAACCCTTCAAAAAATTAATGAATCCAGGAGCTGGTTTTTTGAAAAGATCAACAAAATTGATAGACCGCTAGCAAGACTAATAAAGAAGAAAAGAGGGAAGAATCAAATAGATGCAATAAAAAATGAAAAAGGGGATATCACCACCGATCCCACAGAAATACAATCTACCATCAGAGAACACTACAAAAACCTCTACACAAATAAACTAGAAAATCTAGAAGAAATAGATAGATTCGTGGACAAATACACCCTCCCAAGACTAAACCAGGAAGAAGTTGAATCTCTGAATAGACCAATAACAGGCTCTGAAATTGTGGCAATAATCAATAGCTTACCAACGAAAAAGAGTCCAGGACCTGATGGATTCACAGCTGAATTCTACCAGAGGTACAAGGAGGAACCGGTACCATTCCTTCTGAAACTATTCCAATCGATAGAAAAAGAGGGAATCCTCCCTAACACATTTTATGAGGCCAGCATCGTCCTGATACCAAAGCCTGGCAGAGACACAATCAAAAAAGAGAATTTCAGACCAATATCCTTGATGAACATTGATGCAAAAATTCTCAATAAAATACTGGCAAACCGAATCCAGCAGCACATCAAAAAGCTTATCCACCATGATCAAGTGGGCTTCATCCCTGGGATGCAAGGCTGGTTCAACATATGCAAATCAATAAATGTAATCCAGCATATAAACAGAACCAAAGACAAAAACCACATGAATATCTCAATAGATGCAGAAAAGGCCTTTGACAAAATTCAACAACCTTCATGCTAAAAACTCTCAATAAATTAGGTATTGATGGGACGTATCTCAAAATAATAAGAGCTATCTATGACAAACCCACAGCCAATAGCATACTGAATAGGCAAAAACTGTAAGCATTCCCTTTGAAAACTGGCACAAGGCAGGAATGCCCTCTCTCACCACTCCTGTTCAACCTAGTGCTGGAAGTTCTGGCCAGGGCAATCAGGCAGGAGAAGGAAATAAAGGGTATTCAATTAGGAAAAGAGGAAGTCAAATTGTCCCTGTTTGCAGATGACATGATTGTATATCTAGAAAACCCCACTGTCTCAGCCCAAAATCACCTTAAGCTGATAAGCAACTTCAGCAAAGTCTCAGGAAACAAAATCAATCTACAAAAATCACAAGCATTCTTGTACACCAATCAGACAAACAGAGAGCCAAATCATGAGTGAACTCCCATTCACAATTGCTTCAAAGAGAATAAAATACCTAGGAATCCAACTT
>NW_026652281.1:27133637-27186710 GCF_009828535.3 Hylobates moloch
TGTAACAAACCTGCACATTGTGCACATGTACCCTAAAACCTAAAGTAAAATAATAATAATAAAAAATGCTTCCTGGAAAAGAAAAAATTAAATAGAATAAAATAGAATACAAATTAAGAGATGGTAGGCCCAAATGAATAATTTCTTGACAATTTATTTTAATGCCTAACCAGAAAATTAGAAAAGAAATCGAGAAAAATTCATGCAGAAGGACACTATCATACCCACAAATAAGAAGTAATATTGGTTAAAATGGAAAAGTTGACCCGTCAAGCTGAATATATATTACCTTTTTTCATAAATTTTGCATAAAAATGAAGAAATTCAGACTCACTTAACTGTGAAGGAATGTGGTATTTTCATCTTACAAAAAGCCATCAAGAATTGTCCCATGGAACATAATTTGCCTGCATAAAAAGTCGGGACATTCCAGTTTCCACCCAGTTTATGGAGAGCTGGAAAGAGCAATGTTCTCACCTAGGCAATAAGAAAGATGCAGGTAATCTGGAAGGTCATATTTTTCTCAAATCCTTCAGAGAGATTAGGCTCCAGAGCACACAACTAATCTGAAACTGGAGAAATGACAGATGTCTTCAGAAAGAACCAGGATGCACACGCGGGCTTACCCATGGTGAAGCAAAGGGGAAATTGTGGCTGTAATGCCAGTGGATAAAGCAATTCAGATAAAATTTTTAACTAAATACTAAAGGCCGAATGTGGGCTTACTCTAGACAAAGTAGGGCAGATAAAGGGGAATTTGCACTCAATTACAAGGCTATGGACTTTCCTGGGTGTTGAGGAAGGTGCTTCCTGAGATTGAGGGTGGGGCTGGGTGCTGGAGAAAATTTCCTTCGTGGGCTGACCTACAGGAGGATGTCAGCTGCCAGTGAAGGAAATGCTGAAACCATGCTTAGACCCTTTTCCCTACAGGCAAAATCTTTAAGGTAGCCCTTCTCTTTCTCAGGGCACGGGTGAAAACCTACTAGTGACAGGGGAAAGGAAAAAGAAGTCTATCCTTGGGACAGTTCCTCTAGAGTGTATTGTGATTTTAGTGGGAGTTGTCCTGCCAGAAATGTTTTCTTAGTGTGTCTGCTCCATCCCTCATGTGTTAGGGTTTCGCTGTCCTCCTTCACCTGAGAATTCTCCCTTCACACTCACTTCTCTCATCAGTGGTCTTGCTTGTTACTTAGTGCTTACAGGCCTGGTGGGAGGAGTGGGCCACGGGGATGGGGAGCACAGACAGATTCTTAGTTGCCCAGGTTTCAGGGTTAGGGCTTTCTCCTCTATCTGCCCTTCCTCTAGCGGAGGTCCCTCTAAGTGTTTGCAGCTTAAGATGAACGAAGTGAAGGAGTTATCTCCCTGGAAAAAAAGGTGTTCTAGACAGCAGGAGCAGTCAGTTGGAAGACCTGAGGTAGAGATTTGACTGGCAAATCCCAGGTAAAGCAAGGATGTCAAGGAGGCTAGAATGGAGGAAGTGATGTGGCATGAGAGACGAATCGGAGATAACTGTGCAGCTGCAACGTGTAAGACTTCAGTTTTCACACTATGAGATCTTGGACACTGACTTTGAAAGAAAAGATAAGTGCTGGAGAATTTTTAAAAGAGAAGTGACTTGACCGGACTTCTGTTTTAAAAGGATAATTCTGGCTGCTGGAAAAAGGTAAAATCAGGATGATTGTTTAGGAGGCTAGTAGTATAATCCAGGTTGGAGGCTGCTAAGAACAGGGTAGTGGCAGAGGGTGCAGTGGATACATTTTGAACATAGAGGCAGCAGGATATTCTAATGGATCAGAAGTGCAGTGTGAATATAATCTGTATTTCTAGAATTACTCAGATAATTCATAAATGCCAACACAAACGAATCAATAAAACTGTACACGTTTATTTTTAAATGCAAGGAAGAATAAAATAGCACAAAATAAGATCCAGGAGTCATGTTTAAAAATTGCATGGAAGCTGGTGAGAAACATGAGGCAAAATGTATCTGTTTTATGTAAACATATTAGTCCCTTTTATTAACATACTCTCCAACTTTATTCAAGAAAATCCAATTATGTTAGTAGTACGCACACTAAAAGATGTGAAAAATATGAAAATGAAGAAAAATGTATCAGAAAACTAGAAAGTTTAAACAGATGTAGCCTTAGGTATACTAAACAAAAAATAATCCAGGGCAAAATTAAGAAATATAGTAATATAACATAAAAGTTTAATTATGATACTAATTTAAATAGTAGTAATTAAAATCCAGAGAAGATACTGTAATAATAAAACTTTCAGCCTATAATGATTTCATGCAGATGTAAATTTAAAAATAAAGTTGAAAGTTGAAGAAATATTATCAATACTAAATTTGTCAAATAATTATACAAAAATTGTAGAAAATATGGATAATATAGTATCAAATAATTATAGATTAAATATTTGAATCTACAGAGCATGGACATCTTTTAAATATATATACAATATTTAAATATATATGCAATATCTTAAAAATGGTTAAAGCATGCTACAGAGAAAATCTCAAGTTCTTAAAACACACATAGTATAAACCTCATTTACTGATCACAATACAAAAAAACTAGAAATTATAATAATTGATAACAGAAAATCCACCAAATCTGAAAATAGAAAGTGTCTACTGAATAAATTATTGAATTGTATAAATCAAAGCTATGATAATAGAATATTTTAAAAATATTAAAGTGACATATATACAAAATGATAAACTATGGTACAAATGTACATGGCTTTAAGTCTATATTTGTGAAACTAAGTGGTTTCATTTTTTTTGTTATAAAATTAGGGACATATATATTAAACCTAACAGTAAACATAATGGATAATTTGGAAAAATTTGGAATCTTAGTACTAAATTCTTCAAAAATAAGCCCTCAGTAAAATGGTAAAGTGTTTAGTAAATATGTTCTAGGAAAAATTAATAACATTACTATAATTAGAATTAAAAGCAAGATTTTAATGAGCACGTGTAGTGGTTGAATTATTAACTTTATATTAATAAGTTGACAATCTACAAATAGGTAATTTGAAGGACAATATAAACTATCAAAATGATAGTAATATTAACAAATGTTTGAGCCGATTCATGATACTGGAATAATACCTTGAGTTTTTTAACATACTTTTTTTTTTTTTTTTTTGGCAGAGCTCAAATAAAAAATTTGTACCTACAAACTTTAGGACAATTGGAAGTTCTCATTTCATATATACTGTTCCAACATTGATAATAACATTAAAAGTTACAAAATTCATTTTAAAAGTTTGCAAGCTCAAATAACCAAATGAATTGTAACTGTAATCCAGGCTTACAACAAACAAAAAACAAAACATGCAAATCTTTGAAACATTAAAAAAATCTCAGGAGCCTAATTAATATTAAAGAAGAAATGTTTTGTTTTAAGCAGGAGTCTAGAATAAACATCAGCTAAATCTCTCTCTTCTGCCTTCTCTTTGCTCACACAGGAGCCCCTGAGGCCCCTCCAGTATTCTCAAAGGCTGGCCAGGTCCTAGTTTGAAAAGTACTATTAAAGATAAATAAAAAAGATCAATTTGGTTTATTTTATAAACAACATTACTTTCAAAGGTCTGTTAAGAATTCTATGAAATAATCTCAGCAGATGTTCAAAATGTTATTTAAAGCAATGCTCCGTAAAACATATTTTAGACAACTTGAAATCAAATTATATTCCTTAAAAGTAAAAGATATCTAGTTTAGATAAAATCAAGTATGATATATACTGGCTAAATAATATAACCTCAAACAAAATCTCAATTGGATTTTCATTTGATTTTGATGAAATAATTCTGAACTTTTTCTGAAGGGATAAAACAATGAAGAATAATGTTTTGTTATAAAAGTTTGTGGGGACTTGCCAATTAGATCTTAAAACATTTAATGAAAGAAAATCCAACGAAAAGAGAGTGACCCTAATGCTACAATTAACCAACAAATTATTAAAACTTCTGGACACAATATATATATGTATATTTAATATGTAAAAGATAAGAAATCAAAATAATAAAAAATTCAATTCAAAAAATTTCAAAGGCAAAACACTTCTACAACATTCCAAAAAAGTCTAGAAGCCTTCGATGAAAAAACTGAAAGCACTAAAACCTAATGTTCATATAAATGTTATTAAGTTTTAAAATATATTTGGTGCTTAAAGTCGGCTGGGCGTGGTGGCTCACGCTTGTAATCCCAGCACTTTGGGAGGCCGAGGCAGGCGGATCACGAGGTCAGGAGATCAAGACCACGGTGAAACCCCGTCTCTACTAAAAATACAAAAAATTAGCCGGGCGTGGTGGCGGGCGCCTGTAGTCCCAGCTACTCGGAGAGGCTGAGGCAGGAGAATGGCATGAACCTGGGAGGCGGAGCTTGCAGTGAGCCGAGATCATGCCACTGCACTCCAGCCTGAGCGACAGAGAGAGACTCCGTCTCAAAAAAAATAAAAAATAAAAAATAAAAATATAAAAAAATAAAAAATAAAAATAAAAAATAAAATATATTTGGTGCTTAAAGTTGAGCAGCAAAGTTCTGAATACGAAAGCATGAAACCATAAAAAAAGGATGAAATATTTGTTACACATTACACATTACAGTCAAACAGCTTTTATAAAAAGAAAAAATAGAATTAAAAACAAATGAAACAAACCCCCCCAAAATACAAGATGATCAAAGATTAATATCCTAAACATATAAAGAATCTGTAGTAATCAAAAATGATCTAAAAATAAATACAATGTAAAAGAGAAAATATCCAGACAGCATGCCAAATATGTGTTCAAAATCACTAGCAAAGAAATGCGTCTCAATGTTGTCCTGTCATGCATGTCCATAAAATTGCTAAGATATTAATGTAATTATATACGCATACATATATGCACATATATGCATATATGTATTTTTCTAATACGAGTGTGGTTGTACTGTGTAAACTTTGGTATACTATTAGAAGGCATATAAGTTTGTGAAATTCTTCTAGATTGCAATTTGAGACCATGAGTCAATATCCATAACATGTTCCTATCGTCCGGCCATTGAACACAGTATTTCCACTGCTTGTAATCTCTTACAAACCTAACATGGCATACTAAACAATTTATACCTGCAGATGTTCACTGGGGCATTATTTGCAAAAAAAAATTAAAATTAAAACAACATGTATGTTTAATGACAATAAAGTGGTAAAATACATGACATCTCTATATGTTTAAGTATTTTATAACAATATAAGAATTTGTTTAAAAACAGTGACATAGAGAAGGAAACAATGTATTTAATAACTAGAATAGAAATTTTACAAAGGAAACAATGTATTGAATGACTAGAGTATACATTTTACATGTAGTATATTCATTTACTATTGCTGGTTATAAATTACCAAAACTTACCAGCTTAAAAAAATTCACATCTCTTTGTTTTTTAATTTCACTTTCATTTTAGGTTCAGGGATACATGCGCAGGTTTAATATATAGGTAAATTTGTGTCATCGAGGTTTGGTATAGAAATTATTTCATCGCGCAGGTAATAAGTCTAGTACCCATTAGTTAATTTTCCCTATCCTCTCCCTCCTCCCACTCTCTACTCTCTGAGGCCCCAGTATGTGTTGTTCCCCTCTATGTGTCCATGTGTTCTCATCATTTAGCTCCCACTTATAAGTGAGAAGATGTGGTATTTAGTTTTGTGTTCCAGCATTAGTTTGCTAAGGATAATGGCTTCCAGCTCCATCCATGTTCCTGCAAAGGACATGAACTCATTATTTTTCTTGGCTGCATAGTATTCTGTGGTGTATATGTGCCACATTTTTATTATACAGTATATCATTGATGGGCACTTAGGTTGATTCCATGTCTTTGCTATTGCGAATAGTGCTGCAATAAATGTACACATGCATATGTATTTATGTTAGAAAGATGTACACTCTTTTGAGTATATATTCCTTTGGGTATATAGCTATATCAATAATGGGATTGCTGGGTTGAATGGTATTTTTTTTTTTAGGTCATTTAGGAATTACCACACTGTTTTCCACAATGGTTGAATTAATTTGCATTCCCACTAACAGTGTATAAGCATTGCTTTTTCTTTGCAACCTTGCCAGCATCTGTTATTTTTTTGACATTTTATTAAGAGCCAAGAATTTACATTTCTTATCTCAGTTTGGGTCCAGCTAAACTGGGTTCTGTCCCCTGAATCTCACAAGGCTGCAATCGCAGTGTTGGCTCAACTGTGTTCTTTGGAGCTCAGGGTCCTCTTTCAAGCTCAGATGGTTGTTTCAGAAATTAGTTTCATTTAGTTGTAGGACTGAGGTCCCCATTTCATGCTAATGGTCAGCCAGAGCCCACTCAGCAACTAGCAGCTCCTGTAGCTTGTCATATGGCCCACTCACAGGCCTTGTTACAATATGACAGCTTACTTCGAAGCCAGCCAGATAATCTCTCATGCAGTCTGCCAAGACGGAGTCTCATATAACAACACGGTCATGGCAATGACTTTCCTTCACCTTTGCCGTATAACGTAACTGGTTAAGGGAGTTACTATCCCGTCACCTTGGCCGTATTTTGTTGGCGAGAAGCAAGTGATAAGGGAGAGAACTGTACAACAACGTGACTCCTTGGGGGTTATGTTAAAATTATGCCTCCCACCTATAGTGTGGTACTGACTTTTGTAAATATGACTGTTTGCCTCTGTTTATGTATATAATCATTCATACAGAAATAGTTCTGAGCATGAGTATCAATTGAATTCATCAAATATTTTATGTATTTAAAATGATTTCTTACTCTGATTCATAGCCAACATTTTCATGACCAATATTAATGCACCTGTTCAACTACTCATGGTAAATACACTAGTATCATATAGTCTGTTCTTCAAAAAGGGTATGTTATTTTATAATGCTAATTATTTTTATCTTCTGTGTAGAGAACTAAATTTAAATGCCATCAAATATACAAAGAGCATATTATCTTACAATGCCAATTATCTTCATGTCCTGTATATGGAACAAAATTCAAATGTTATCAATATAGATCAAATGCAAAATACATATATATATATATATACCATGTTAGGGAGTAAATAGCACAAATAGATATTATTTATTACAGCTGGAAGAATTTCTGGGTCATATGCTCAAATAAGAAGTGTTCTGTATTTTATGCCAAAACAACAGAATAATTACCTATGTAGCTAATATAAGTTCAAATATGTCCTGCAAAACATTCATGTATATACACATGTATACACACAGATGCAGAAATAGCTTCATCTTACTTTTAAATAAAATGAATCTTAAATCTTTCAAAATTGTGAAAATATAAATTAGAGATTTTGATGTATTTTAGTTCTCATTTTACAATTAATTTTAAATATGTGATTTGGTTGAGTATAATATTACAATGGAAATGAAATTATGCATCAAAATACAATTCAGTGCTTGTAAATTTTGTTGTCCATTGTTATTGCCTACAGAGATTCTTGAAATTTCAGTTCTAGCTCTGTTCACTTTTATCCCCCTCTTAAGCACACAATAGATTGAAAGTGCTTCATTTCAAAAGGACTCTTTTAAACATCTTAACCTGGAGGTACTTATTTACCACTGACTTGTAGATCCCAGGTAAGTAGTTGGATATGTGAGTCTGGAATTAGCATACAGGCAGATATAAATTTATGCTCCTGAATGAGGGCATGTTTCAGGGAAATGGTGAAGACTAGTTAGATTGGATTACAGATTTTATAAGAGGAAGAATTGGAGAAATCTACTGGAAAGAGAGAGATGTAGGACTGAGTTGGCCGTATAAAGTGACAAATTAATAATATGAAAGTGTAAAGGGATAACTGAAAGGGGAAAAATATTTGAAAAGGTAAGAAACTGGAATTCATGTCCAAGAGGGAAAAATATTTTTGGCGGAGAACTAAATGTAATTTTGGAATAATGGGGGAATTCTTCACTGATAGCTTTATTACCTCAATAAATCACAAGGTAAGTCATTCAATTTCTATTTTTTAGTAAAATATTGATAATGCTAATAATCCCTATTAATGTCTCTGGGAATCTTATGGGGGTTGAAAACTAGGTATTGTATTCATATATTAGCGAAAAATTTGGTAAATTTTAGATACCAGTAGGTAACATTACTGGGAAACATCATGGAATTAAAGTCAAAACGGTCATGTTTCAATTCTAAATTCTATTATTTATTAGCAAATTATATGAATTCTCTGAATGCCAGTTTTAAACTCTAAAATGACAAGTGGGATGTATGGCTTAGATTATAAAACACTTTGAAAAAAAAAGCCTGGTACATAATAGTAGCACACAATAAATGATAACTCTTAATTTTAATACGTCTATTAGAATATTTTTGGGTAAATATGGTTTCTTTTAAATTTGTGTAGAACAGTGGAGCATGTCTACCCAGGCCAGGCTCTACTTATGGCGGATCTCAGCAATGCAAGAGGGCAAACTGAACTATGTAAAATTTGGAAGCCTGTGCTAATGTCACATCTACTAATATTTCATTGACCAATCCAAATCAGAAAGCCCTATCCATTATCAGCGTTGTGAGAAAAATGCTCCACCCACAGTGGGGAGGCACTGCAAAGTTACAGGGCGAGTGTTTAATAACTTACAGAAAGAGAAAGAAGGATTGGGAAAAGTGATCCAATTTAAATGCATCTATCTAAACTATCTGTAGGTCCTGTGTCATAATATACATATTAGCCAAATTTTTTTTTTTTTTTTTTTTTTTTTGAGACGGAGTCTTGCTCTGTCGCCCAGGCTGGAGTGCAGTGGCGCAATCTCGGCTCACTGCAAGCTCCGCCTCCCGGGTTCACGCCATTCTCCTGCCTCAGCCTCTCCAAGTAGCTGGGACTACAGGCGCCCGCCACCACGCCTGGCTAATTTTTTGTATTTTTAGTAGAGACGGGGTTTCACCGTGGTCTCGTATTAGCCAAATTTTAAGAAAATTGTTTTTCAAGTTGCAAAATGGAAAACAGGGCTTGGAATTTGGACTTGTAAATATGAAACTCAAGTTTGATCTAACTAACTCTTTGACTTGTATGTCCTCAGTTTTCTCACCTTTAAATTGGGAATAATGATATTGCCTGTACTGCTGTTAGTTTTTTTTGTTTGTTTTTTACCTTCATCTTATGCTCTGAACAATTCAAAATACTTTAAATACTTTACCTTTTTACTTTTTACACACTTTGAAATGATTGCCTTGGAGAGGAAATAAAACTAAAAGGCTTTTGTTCCTAATCCCTAGACCTAAAACATTTATTTGATTCCTGCTTCTGGAAGAAGTGTTATTTAGGCAGTATATTTTGCTTAAAATGTGCTTTGCTGGAAATGTCACTGGTCACACGCTTACATTCAGGGATGAAAGATGGCCGCAGATGTAATCTGATAACGCCGACTTTTCTCAGCCGCGATGTCACCTTCACTTCCCATGGCAATTTGTGGAAAATCTCACATTTTTCAATTTTTATGTTAGTACTTTAAAAAGCATCAGTAAATAGACATATTAATTGATGGAACAACATAATGATTTATTATATTAAACAGCATAATGACATTTTAGCACTTATGAATTCATTAAATTAACTCTTCATAAGAATTTAAGGGAGAAGTAGAACAGGTCTAATTTGAGAGAGATTGAATGAGGGAAACAGAGGGCCTGGGCAAATAGGCTTTTAGGAAAGATGCTCAGGAATCTTAAGTTTCCAAAGATAATGAGGTCAGTGCAAAGTGTTTAAATGAAAACAGGAGGGCCAGGAGAATAATTTATCTGCCCACAAATATTTAACTTCTTCTAGAAGCTAAATTGTATTAAACATTCGAAATCAATATATGGCACATATGGCCTTGCATTGTCTGACTCTGGCCTACGTTTCCAGCCGAATCTCTCAGTCCTCTGTCTTTTCCTTACTTTGTCTAGACTGGTGATTTTTGGTTCTGTTCCTCTGATGTTCCAAACCCTTTGTAGTCTATTGCTTCATACATGTTGGTATCCCTACCACTCTTCATATGGGGCGTTCCCTACTCTTTTTTGAGCCTCATAATGTCTTCTGAAGAAAGACTATTCCTGGCCCACAAACTAAATTTGTGTCCCTCACACTTCTCTCAGACTGCATTTTTTTAAATTTTCTTTTAAAAAGTATTTTAAAAATTTAAAAATATAAATTGTATTTGTTTTACTTTATCTAAGATTCGTCTATCCTGTTAAACTGTAAGCTGTGTTTCCTGAGTTCACCTTCATATAGTCGGTGGTGCCCTAATTAAATAAGTAGTTAATCAGTATTTGTTGAATGGGTGAATGAGAATATTATTTAGTGGGGCCTCTTAAGTAAAAAATATTTCATAGGAATTAGAGATACATAAACCCAATACTACCACTTCAACGCTGTGATAAAGTTGAGGAGATTTTGAGTGACAGATGTGGGGAAAGGGTGGCCTGACTCAGACAAGACCAGATTGTCATCTCATATCTATCTCTGCTTATGAAATTGATGAATTAAACCTAACTTTAAATGGCAATAAGTTATTTGCATTTACATTCTTCCAAGGTAATTATTTGATTGATATTTTAAGTTCATTACAAAATCTAGTGACATGTAATTGTAGGTCTAAATAAATATCTGCTTCCAAACACACAGATATAACATCTTAACCAATGCTTGATCATTCTGCCTTATCATGAATTGCCTGAGGCATATACATCTGTCAAATGTGAAGAAAAATACAGTTGGTCCATCGTATCTATGCTCTCTACATCCACAGATTCAACTAACAGCTAATAAAAAGTATTCAGAAAATAAAATAACAATACAATAATATAAGATTAAACAAAAAATAAAATATAACAACTACTTTGTTTATTTTTGTTTTTGGAGACAGGCTCTTACTCTGTTGCTAAGGCTGTAGTGCAGTGGTGCAATGATAACTCACTGCAGCCTCAAACTCCTGGTCTTGAGGGATCCTCCCTCCTCAGTCTCCCAAGTAGCTGGGACCACAGGTATGAACCACCATGCCTACTTATTTTCTTTTAAAATTTTTGTAGAGACAGAGGTCTTAGTATGTTGTCCAGGTCGGTCTCAAACTCCAGGCCTCCAGCATTCCTCCTGCCTCAGCCTCCTAAAACACTGGGATTACAGGAATGAACCACAGCTCCTGGCCTATAACAAGTATTTACATAGCTTTTACATTGTATTAGGGATTCATAAGCAATCTAGGGATGATTTAAAGTATAAAAGAGGATATGCATAGGTTATATGCAAATCCTATGCCATTTTATATAAGGGACTTGAGCATCTGCAGATTTTTGTACCTGTTGGGATCCTGGAACCAATCCTCCACAGATACTGAGAGCCAACTGTACCTCTTGATAGATGACTTAATCTTCACTTTCTCCAGAGGACAAATTCTTTTAAATTTGTTCTTTGGCTGAAAAACACAAACCAAGCCAGAATAAGGGATCAACAATGGAGAATATCTTTGAAGAAAGCAAAGCTCAAAAATTTTGAGATGATTCTGCTAACCTTACATAGAATTTTGTTCCTAAAATTCTGTCTATTATTTCTGATTTATAGAAATTCAGTGGCAGCTATTATCTATTTTATTATCTATTATCCATTTGATTGTAGCTATTTTCTATTTTGACGATTCCCTATGAAGCTTTACAATTAGTTTTAGGATAATCCCTTAAACATAGTGAGGGTAGAACTTTTGTTTGTTTGTTTGTTTGTTTGTTTCGTTTTGTTTTTGAGACGGAGTCTTGCTCTGTTGCCCAGGCTAAAGTGCACTGGTGTGATCTCGTCTCACTGCAATCTAGTGAGGGTAGAATTTTTTAAGTGTATGATGTTTTTGTTTTTTAATAAAAGTGGTTTGTCTTTGTCATGTAAAGTACCTGCTTACAGTTAGTGCCTACATTTTCCCCAGATCTCTGTGTTGCACAGATTTGATGATATAGGTAAGACAGGAGTCTATAGTAAGTGCTCCAGTATGACATGGTATTATTATATATATTTATGGGAGAATTAGGAAGGCATTCTGGATGTTCTAATGGATATATCTTTGCTGGAGAAATTTCTCATTTAAAAGGAGAAATGACCAGAAGTTAGGGAAGGGGCATTTGCATAGTATCTTTTATCAGCTAGAGAGCATTGTTGTTCTGCTGATCTAACTTAGTCATGCCAAAGGTAAAAAAAGCCATAAGAAAAAAAGTACTGCTATCCAGGACAGGAAAGTGTCTTCCCCCAATCTTTGTACAGAAAATTTACAAAACATAGTAAATTATATAGAGATGCTAGAATAATGACAGGAGACTAAGGTAATTTTACTGAAATATCTCTCTCATCATCTTACTGAATTAGTGAAAATATTAAAAGTAGTCAATGAACTTACTAGTTACAAGATGAAAAAGTTAAGTATACAACCTTAAAAAGTAAACATCAAAGGAGGGTTGTGAAATAACAGATAATTCTGTCATGCATTGGCAAAGAAATATAGAGGTGAGGAAAATAAATGAAATGAGAAGAATATGAAAGACTTACTAAACCCATCCACTGATAGAAAAGCTGATGGCATATTGAGCCAGTCTATGACACAAACACCATGCTCTTAGAAGGCTGCATAGTGCCTGGCTCCTGTGTGCAGCCTGAATGGAGATGACATAAGGATCTTAAGTGGGAAGGTGTCAAGAAGAATCTCCCCACATTATGTCAGAGCAAATGGAAGAACTGAACAGAGTTGCCAATATTAAGGCTGTAAATAATAAAGAGAAATGTAAGACAAATTTGCAAACATATTAAATACAAAATGTGTGTGTATGTATACATGTGCATGTGCATGTGTGCACAACTGAAAGGAAATATAATTAAAAAACAAAATCATCTCCCAACCCGGAAAATCTGTCCATAAAGGTATTAGAGACAGAAATCAGTCATGTTATTGAATAAGCATTAAACCAAAGTGTTATGTGCATCACTGGCCATCTGCCCAGAGATGCAAAGACAGAAAGAAAAAATCTGAATCTGTTATCTAGGCAGAAACAACTAATTACATACAAGTTTTTAAGCTAAACAGTAACTAGTCCTTAAGTAGGAGGACTTGAAGGTTGAATTTGCTACACATAGTTCATCCTAACCTTACATGGCAATTGGAGTGACCATCTGTATTAGCTTATTGGCTTTATTAGAGGAGAAATAAGCTTGTCATATGTTTGTAACAGAAGGTAATTTTGGAACTTTAAACATGTTGCCCACCAAAGTCAGATTCCTACTCTCCAGCAGAAACTGGGTAAAAGGTGCTATTTCTTGATGTTTACATTTCAAAGAGATGGCTGCCAGGCTCTGGAGAAAGACATTCCTGGGTCATAAAGTCGACAAAAGGCCTATTTTCTAAGGTAAATCCTCCCAATGAAGGGGAGAAGTTTCTTTCCTTATTTTGAACAAGCAGAATTAAGCCTTTTGTTTTTATTTTTTATTTGTCTTTGTAGGACTTAGGTGTATGTACAAAAGATAAAGAATTTTGTCTGGAAGAAAACAATCTGATACTTCCTAGAATATCTAAAAAATAGTATTAACATGAGTCAGGATATAAATATGGGTAGGTCATTCATGGGAAATGTGTTTCTGATATTTCAATGATAGATTACTTGATTCAGACTGAATTTAATACATCAATAAAGATAGGTATAAACTTATTATTTATAGTTGTGGGAATAACTGACTATATATACCTAAATGCATTTACCAGTGGAGAATGGCAAAGAAACATAAAGATATATGTATCTAGAATTTGTATAGTGCCCTGAATTGCACAAATCATTTTCTTGTTTGTGACCTTTTTCCATTGCTGAGATTAGTCTTCTTATAGAATTTAGACAGTATCATTCCATTTCATTCCACTTAATGAGACATTTTGGTAGAAATGGAGTTATTAAACATATTACTGAAGAAGAGAAGCTCATTGCTGGTGAAAAACTGTTGCTTATTTAAGTTTTTATTAGTGTTAGTAATTCACTTTTAATGTGTTATAAGACTGTGTCTCGGGAAATCAAGTGCTGTTAGAGAAGCTGTTTTCAAAGGAGTCTATGTCATTTATAAGATGGCAACTTGATGGCATTATAGCCGCTGGAGAGTTCTCGATATATTTTTTTCAAGTTTTAGAGCACTTTTCATCCTAAATTTGCATTTAATTTGGTATGAAAGTCACCTGAAGTTGCTCTGGTCCTTGCCATTTGTGGGTTTTATAATCTTGAGCAAGGCCCTCAAAATTCCTCTCTCAGTTCCTCTTGCTTACGTGACACTTTTTCACATCCTATGAAAGGTAGCTAATGTACCTGAGATTATACAAGAGGAGGAAGGGAGGAAAGGACAACAGACAGGAGAAAGACTAAGAAAGAGAAACAGAAAGGCAGGGAGCGAGATTGAGAGAAAGCTTTAGAGAGACTAACGAAGAGAAAAGTAAAATATATTGAGGCTCTTGAAAAAGCTTTTTATTTCCTCTTGATTGCTGTCTAAATACTTGGTGGGGGCCTGCAATGGACAGATTTTTATCCCTCTGAAATTAATACATTGAAATCCTAACTCCCAATGTGACTGTAATTATAGATAGGTCCTGTAAGAAAGCAATTAATGTTAAATGAGGTCGCAAAGGTGGTCCCCTGATATAATAGTATTAGTGACCTTATAAAAACAGGTGGCAAGAGAGATCATGCTCTTTCTCTTTCCTTGCCATGTAAGACCACAGCAAGAAGGCCACTATCTGCAAGCCAGGAAGAGAGCCTTCACCAGAAGCTGAATTAACTGGCACATTCATTTTGGACTTTCCAGCTTCCAGAGCTGTGAAAAAAAGAAAAAAAATCTGTGTTTAAGGCATCCAGTCTCTGGTATTTGTTACAGGAGCTTGAGCAGACTAACACAGGGCCCCAAAAGGGACACCCAGTAGAACAAACGATGTAGGCTCTGTTATCCTTGGAAAATGTAAGGAAAACTCTAGATATGCTGCCATACATTATTAGAACTTTTCCATGTCTCTATTTATATTTGAATTACACAATTAAATTCATTATTGTAAAAATAAACTATCATATGGAGAAATTAAAAAGCTAGAAAACAATTAATTATGAAGGACAAAATAAATACAGGGCAACATACCTATATAATAGCTCACTTTCTAAAAATTTGCTGCATTTATTATACTTTTATTTAGAGCACTGCAAAAAGATTTTAATTAATCATCACAATAAGTTAACTTTAGTTAATTTATATACATAAGTGTTAAACATTTGTTAACATTTCCTTTCTACCTACTATAAATAAGGTCCTTTTATTTAGTAAAATAGATGTAGGAATATCAGATTGATAAAGATAAAATAGCTTTATTTTTATTTATTTATGTCATATTTACCATAGCCACATTGTCTCACATATTTTTAGTGGCTCTTGTATTGACTTATTTTCTATTTTCTATAACACTCAGTAAATTTATAACTTCTGTATTTAAGGTTTGTTCTTCCTTTTCTCTCTGGTTTTCTTCCATAGACTTATGCCAGTTTTGTTCATTCCTACTGTGTATAATGAAACAGTTATTCTGAAATGTTATTTTCTCCTTTTAAGGACTACATTTTTCTAAATTGAAAGGTATAGCAGCAACTTATAAAGCAATTTTTTATGGCCCCCAGAGAGTTATTTTTTTAACATTTGTCATGGCCTCTGTGACCCTAAAATTATTTATTGATTAGGGATGAGTGCAATAGAAAATATGGTTAAATAATTATTTTGTATTTTTGTTGAATATAATCTTTTAAATGAAGTATTGGTCAGTGAATTAGTAAATTTGATTTAGTAGTATCAATCTATCAGTGCCTTATAATCAGGGAATTGCAGAGAAATTAAAATGTATGGTTCACCAAATTGTTATCATTTTGTCACTTCCTGAGGAATTTGTGGTGTGTACTCAGCTGCAGGAGCCATTCTATCCAACCTTGGCATTTTGAGGCTATTAGCTGGTGATGCTATTGCTGTTCACTGTGACTTTTGAAGCTGAGACACTTTGCTGAAATTATTGTATTAGTGAAGATGCTTTTATATCACTGTGTCTGAAAACTAATTTGTGCTAATTTAAGTGAAATCAGGAACATAATGACTCACATAACTGGGAAGGCCAGAGGTTAACCTGGCTTAATGAGTGAAAGAGTTAAGGAACCAAACAATACAGTGATTGGTCTATTTCAAAAAATCCCTCCTGCTTCTGCATTCTTCTGTGTAGAGAGATCTTACATATGGCTAGAGAAAATGGTTATCAATTAGTTTATACATACGTGATTCTTATAGCTCATGGCCAACAAAGTGGGCTTCTTTGATTTTTTTTTTTTTTTTTTCTGGATCTCAGGACTGTTCTCAACCATACCGGTAGTAGAGGTAGGGGGCTGGGCAAGGTACCATGATAGACATTCCATCTAAAACAGATGGATCTATGAAAAGGTGATTTCCAGAGAAAAAAAAAAGTGCATTTTCTTATGTTACAGGCAAAGAATCACTGGGAATGCAAAGCAATAGGTGCCTATTTTAGCCACTCTGAAATATAATATTAAGTATGAATCTTTAGATTTTTTTGATGCCTTCATTTAATAGCACATTTTCTTGAAACAACAAAAGAGTTATGGGAGTGGTTTTGTTTTATTTTGGCTTAAAATTGGAATGACTGAAGAGTTGCCATTGTGTTAATGAAGCTGAAAAGAAAGCAATTAAAAATCCAAATGTCTGAAAAATGGCATCCATTAAACCTGCATTATACTGCTATTAACTAAGAGACCCTATTATGTCATACAATATATGTTTGAGATTATCTGTTCAGAAAAGATAAAACTGCCTTATTTACATGTATTTATTTTTGTCATATTAACCATAACTATTTTTCCTTAGTTTTTATAAAGCATATTAATCACAAGATGTACTAAATTTTGTTGTAGAGCACTAAAAAGTTTCTATAAAGAAAAGTACCTGTAAACATTCAGAAATTAGTAGCTCTTTATTGATAGCAGTATATACAGTTATATCTATAATTTATTCATTTTTCATGCTTAAATTGAATGTGGTCACTGTTCTAACTTCCCTTAGCTTAGCTGAATTAGAATTGAAGGGAAAATGTGAATATTTTAAAATTCTGTATTAGCTATCAATACCTATCTTTAGACTAAAATGAGATCATTTAATTTTTGGTAGCAAATAGTGTACCTTATGAAAAGGTTATGTGCAGTGCAATGAGACTATTATCTATGAAGCCACAGAGTGAACTTCAAAAATAATTGGAAGCAGAAAGGCCGTGTTTAATTTTTCAGCACATTGAAAGATATAAACTATTTGGTTATAAAGATAGAGTTTGTAAGGACATACCAATTTACAACACTGGGATATGTTACTATTGCATTTATCTCTATTTTAAAAGAAGGACACACTTACAGATTAACTATCCAATTTAGATTTCTTTCTTTTTCCTCTTTCCTTATCATCTTATCTCCCTGAACTCTGTTCTTAACTGGGTCAGCATATCTTTCTTTAGACTTTTACTAACCATTCTCCATAATTATTTCTATACTGGCAGAAAGAAATGTACAATGCTGGCATTAAATTTAAGAAAAACCTCTTTGAAAGGAAGATGCCTTGCCACTATTAGAGAAGTTATTTTATCTTGATAATTCTACACTACTGATTATTAGAACTATATTACAACTGCCATGGTCTGCCTGAAGGCAGTCAAATGTATAAATTAAGTGCATTAGATTTGGAGTGACGCTGACTTGGGTATTTACCAGTGGTCTAATACTGAGTAAATTCCGTTACATTTCTAATACTTTTTCATATATAAATGGGTATATGTTAGTACAACTAGAACATCACAGAGATGTAAACACCTAACAATTAATAGCTCCACACTGATAGCAATAGTATTTCTTTTCTGCAGTTTAGGAATGCCCAACTTTTAGAGGTACTGGCAGGAAGTGTATGGATCGTCAGCACCATTGCCTAATGTTGCCAGAATTAAGATGCTTTGTTAAGTCAAGCCAGGACCCAGAGTACCATGGAACAGTTTAGAAGTATGTTCTATCACATTTTTTGGTATATTACCAAACATGCAGAAAATATTTAATAAGTATTTCTTATATATTCCATTTATTTAATTTTCTGTAATGATTTATTGCACAGAACTAAGCTTCTTAATTGATCATTATGCCTTGTTCTTCCAAGGAACTCAGTGCAATTTCCTTCTAAGACTTCTGTCTTTTACCTTATACCGGATCCCAGTGAAGAAGTATTGGCATTCAACCTGTCCACTGTCAGTTCCCTTTCCAAAGGGCTTTGTTTGCTTCTCAAATTTGTAAGCACTGCTTAGATACCGATTTTAAAGACACATATGGCTCAAGCATATAATGGAGCCATATAAAATATTTTACATTATTGCATTACAATAGGTGGTTTTTCCATGACTAGCTTTCTTTTCTACCCCACTCAGACAGATTCAAACATGGGCCATATCTATCTACATACTTTGTTGAGTCTTTTGATATCTGGCAAGCCTTAACGAAATTTACTCTCTGTGACCATATTAGATTTTACAAGATGGGTCTTATGGTTTGCTCTGGAATAATGACATTTGTCTAAGATGAAATTATCCCCGTACCTCTTCCAAAATGTATACTATGAAACAAGGATAAACATAACCTACTTCTACAGAGAAACTAGATGACAGAGAAAACTATAAAGCTTAACATGGTTTAGGGACCATCTGAATCAGGGTCAATTTACATGGAAGTGCTGTGAGTCTGATCATATATGCACAGAAGAATGCAAAGTGCAGCAAAGCTTTATGTCAGTCCTGTGAGGCTGTGACAGAAAAAATACCATAGAATGGATAGCTTATAAATAACATTAATTAATTAATTAATTAATTAATTTGATACAGAGTCTCACTCTGTCACCAGGCTGGAGCACAGTGGTGTGATCTCAGCTCACTGCAACCTCTACCTCCCAGGTTCAAGAGATTCTCTTCCCTCAGCCTCCCCAGTAGCTAGGACTACGGGTGCGCACCACCACACCCAGCTAATTTTTGTATTTTTAGTAAAGACGGGGTTTCACCATGTTAGCCAGCATGGTCTCAATCTCTTGACCTTGTGATCCACCAGCCTTGGCCTCCCAAAGTTCTGGGATTATAGGTGTCAGCCACCACGCCCAGCCATGTAAATTTATTTCTAACAGTTCTGGAGACAGAGAAGTTCAAAATCAAGCTGGCAGCAGATTCGGCGTGTGGTGAGAACTGCTTCTGGCTTCATCAACAGCAATCTAATATCAGCTCCCGGGGTAGATTAGGATTTCAACATATAAATTGTGGGGTGACATAAACATTTAGTGCACAACACCTTAGTTATGGAAGAACCCAGACAGATACAGCAAATGTTCATTCCCACAAGAAGGCCTCATTTAGAAAGGGAACTACTGAGCAGGTGTTTGAGAAAGCAGGGCTTAGAAATGTTGCAATATGGATGAAACGAAAGGAAGATGCATGGCAGTTCTTTAAGGAAACCTGGAAAGCCATGTAAGACAATCCCTCCTCTACAGCACTCTTCCTAACAGATTGTTTAGAAAAAATATATTTCAATATCAACAATGCAAATGAAATATATATATTATATATTTCATTAATATTTATAATATACAAATATATAATACTAAATATTATATATTATAATATACTATATTATATATTTATAATATAGTGTATTATATAGTTATACTATTAAATAATCTATAATATATATTATAAATATAGTTTATATTTCATATATATAGATACAGACACAGACCCAAAAATGGAGGAGGATTCATAGGGAAACAAAATCTTGGAGCAGTCAGCTTTTCTATTAATCAGTTTTTTATCCTAGGTTGTATTACTGGATTTTAAACAGTACAGCACAATAGACAATAAGAAGGTGTGTGCTGCTAAGAAATAAAAACATATCTAGAATTACCATTCAACCATAAATAACTTAAAAGTGTACAAAAAGATATAAAATAATATTTTTGAAGTATTGGACATGAGACAGCACAAAACTGTTATCCTGCAGAAGTGGGAAAAGGTGAGGTCAGCCCTACAATTGCTTTTCCTTACAGCAGTTCTGAGCTGTAAACAGGAGAGGGAACCAAAACAAAGACCAACAGATTTGATTTGGATGAGCCTAAGGTGGCTAGAAATTGTGGGTCAGGTTTGAGTGAGAAAAGTTATGCAGAAAAAGAGTTCCAGAAATCTGTATAAAAGTTCACTTCAGTCTCGTCTGAATAACAATACGCAAAATCATATGGTAAAACTCCAGAAGTCCAGGCAAAGAATAACTTCTAGATGAAGAAAAAATTGGGTGAACTTTAAGTCAAATAATTAACAGAGTTCTCACAAGGATTGCAATTTTTTAGTCTCCACCTGTCAGAGTGACCTTGTTGAACACAGCACATTCAGGAATGACCCCAGAAGGATCACAACTTAGTAATGACGGCAAACTAAAACACTGAGTAAGGCTGTTATGGACTCTTCCTTCAGAAAAAACCTGAAAATGAATCTTGAAAGTATCAAGCTAATTTGTAAGTAACTTCTGCTAGACCAAATCCCACATTTAAAGTAAGAAAATCCAGGCACTAAACAATGTAATATTACTGAGTCTGGCAGCCAATAAAAATTTACTAGACCTATCAAGACATAAGGAAATTTGATCCATAAAAGTCAAGTCAATCAAAAACAGAAGTAGCAATGACAGAGATGTTAGAATTTGCAGACATGAACTAATATAGTAATTTTATATATGTTTAAAATGCTCAAATAGCAAAAGACAAATGAATATAATGAGGTAAGATTTAGGAAATATAAAGAAAATAATCAAATACAAACTCTAGATAGGAAATATACAACATTCAAAATGAATATGTTAGTAGATGACAATAACAGCAGGTAAGTGTGGTAGAAGAGAATGTCAGTGAATTTAAAGATATAAGTATAGAAACTATACAAACTAAGACACAGGAAAAACAGACTTTAAAAACATAAAAAAAAAAAGATTAGACCCTTGGGGGTCATTGGAGACTCAAAATGGAGAGTGAGAACAGGTGCTATAAGAAATATAAGAAAATAGGAAGAAAATAGTTAGCAATTGACTTGGAATCAGGTCTCTTGCTTTATCAGGACATCGCCCCCAAGAATTAAAGTAGGAAAGTGAACCAGATAAATCTTGAAAATATCTCAGTGAAAGACCTCCTAGCAAATAAACTTATGATATTTGTGTGATGCAGTCCTTATGTATAGTAAGCATTCAGCAGTGTGTAACTCGTCTATCTAGAATAAGGTGAAGAAACTTGGAGTTTGTATATTTATAGATCATATAACAAATGTAATTTTTACTATCAGAATTCAAAACAGTGATATGCTTTGCTTAAGATGATTTCCTTTTGTGTGAATGATGTGATCACATACATAACTTGGAGACCTCAGATATTAATTAATCTGGCCCAGACAGTATATTAAGAAAAGACCTGGTATTCTGTGTTGAGGATCTCAAGTACTTCCTGCTCTTACTGAGACCTATGTCTTCCCATATTCTTAAAATTATTAGTATACCTTGATACTGTGTAAAATCTCAAATATGTGCTTGTCTGGGATTTGACAATCTAGTCCTCACCCTTGGTAGGACATGAACTCCAAATGGTCTCTTCCTGTGTCTGAGACACTGTCCAAAGCGATGCAGGGTTTCTAGACCACCTCTGCTGCATCAGCTAATTCCCACTGTGCAAAAAAGTGGTGCAAAAATCTTATTCATCTCTCTGGATTTTTTCTTCTCAAATATCTTTTCACTATCTTGTTAGTTAGATGATGTTTTTAGGATGTTTTATTTTATATATAATCTGGTGTTTTTAGGTTTCTTCAAAGAGTTTGTAAGAATTTTCCCACCCATCATTTCCCCAAACAGAATTTTAGGTCTTTCTAATGCCAAAGTCCACGTATTTCTCCTTACATATGATGGAATTTACTGAAGACAAATGCTTATTCTTCCTCCACCCTGTCCAATGTTTATGGCTGACATAATAATTAACACCAGTGCATTTTGCTACCAGTCTCAATTGCAGTTTGCAACACAGATAAAGAGCACTTTAACACAGTGCTTCTGAAAGCCCTTACTAATCTATAAAGGTCAGCACTCAAAATGAAATGTATTTGTCATCCATAATTCTACAATACCGTCAACCAGGAGCAGTGTTACCAGTGGGGACACTGAGCATTAGAGATTCAACAAAATGCTGGAGAAGAAAGCCTGAGGAGATGTGTAGAGTTGGAGAGAAGTGGTGAGTCAGTGGCACAGTCACAGTAAAAGTTACACTTAAGTCAAAAGAAATAGAAACACTTTAGTTTGGAGTATTTGGGAAGTATTTTCCACTATGTGATGGTGACTATTTTTAGTATACTATATCAGCCTTTCATCAACAATCCAATAACGAAAATAATATGTGCTCGGCAAAGGTGATCCAAAATTCCTGGTTTACATCTCTGATGGTTCAAGCATGGCTGAAAATGCTTTCTGCAATTCTAACAGATACGTTTTATATGTATACAGCTGTATGTTAAAATACATCTACCATTAGCCCACTATTTATTAACTTGTACCTTATAGGGTGGTGGTGTGTGTTTCACAAGCACTCTCTCTAGGTAAAACATCATAACTGCTAATTTCGTCTGTATTTTATGTAAGGATTCTGGGTTTTATTGTTTGTTTGCTGTGTTCTTAGTAATTTGAACCTTTTTAAAATGGTATTTGTGCCATATTAGTCTACTTGAAAACCTAAATCCAAGGCTGAGCGCGTTGGCTTACACCTTTAATCTCAGTACATTGGAAGGCTGAGGCAGGAGGATCACTTGGGCCCAGGAGTTTGAGACCAGCTGGGCAACATGGCAAAACCCTGTCTCTACCAAAAATACAAACATTATTCAGTCATGTTGGTGTGCACCTGTAGTTCCAGCTACTTGGGAGGCTGAGATGGGAGGACTGCTTGAGCTCAGAGGTCGAGGCTGCAGTGAGCCATGATTGTGCTACTCCACTCCAGCCTGGGGGGCAGAGTAAGACCCTACCTCGAAAACAAAACAAACAAACAAACCCCACCTAAATCTAAGAATCTGGCGACTTTTCCACAGGAAAGTTTGATTCAGCCAGGTAAAGACAATGACACAGAGCTCTTATGAGACTTGGGTGGCATGGGCTGTATCAAACGCTAGTCCTGTTTTTGGAAAATGATTTTTGTTGTTGTTGTTTTATTTTATTTTTGGTTTTGTTAGAGGATGGACTGCATCAAATACCGAACTTCAGTAAATTTCCTCTGACAGTGTGCTTATTTATGGCCAAATGCTTAAACTAAAAACAACAAAAAAACTTCTATCCTATTTCAAATGTTCACTTCACGCTGAGCCAAATCTTGAGGTGCATGGAGAAGATATATATATAGTTTGTTTGTTTAGGCAAAGTCTTGCACTGCCGCCCAGGCTGGAGTGCGGTGGCACGATCTCGGTTCACTGCAAACTTTGCCTCCCAGGTTCAAGTGATTCTCCTGCCTCAGCCTCCCGAGTAGCTGGGATTACAGGCACCCACCACCACACTTGGCTAATTTTTGTATATTTAGTAGAGACTGGATTTCACCATGTTGGCAAAGCTGCTCTGGAACTCCTGACCTCAGGTGATCTGCCCACCTCGGCCTCCCAAAGTGATGGGATTACAGGCATGAGCCACTGTGCCTGGCCACATGAAGAATATTTATAACATGAATACACTGTGATTAAAAATGAACATAACCCTAAGCATAAAATATAATGAAGTAGAAATCTCCCATGATCTTTACTCCAGCTTCAGCAGCCTTCTTTCATGTCTGTAGGTATCCTCTTCTTTTTCTTAACTTATAGTCTTTGCTACTTCCCTACTTCTACCTGGAGAAAAGCGGGATTGACCCTAGAGATGTATTGGGTTTTCCTGGCAAAAAGCTACCTTGGAAAGAAGGCACTCCTTCTTTTGAGTGATTGTACCTAAATTCATTTTTCCACAGAGCTGGGCCCCAAGATGTTGGCAGATAGCATTTTCAGCATTCCCCTGTATAGTTATACTTAAGCTTAGACTGCTTGGTAATCCAGCAGTCTACTTCTCCTGCAGTTATAATTATTCCAGCATGGTGGTGAGCACCTGTAGTTAACCCCATATCATGGAAGCAAAGATATGGGGTTAACTCTTGTTAATACCTGTAGTTAACCTGAGCACCTGTAGTTGACTCTTGTTAACCCCATATCATGGAAGCACAGTGAAGGTGCAAGATCCTTCTGATAAAACCAGCTCCACAACACTCTGCGTACCATTTTGCCATTCAGGGTTCAGAGAGAATAGGTGACTGTGCATCACTGGATCCTTCTGACTTGTTCCATCACCACAGGTGTTAACACTAGTTTTGCTCCAGCACCTTTGTATAATACGCTGCATGAGTGCATGAGAATACCCACGCTTACACCTTATTAATTCACACTCACCATTCTGATCTCAACTCCAATGCTAATTTTTTGAGAAAAGGCTTTCTTAGTTTCCTTAGTTAATCTCATTTGGTATTTACACACTTTCCTAGATGCCTACAATTTTTGTTGGTGTGTTTCTATGGTGCTCATATACTCTGAATGTGGATATTTGTGTAAGTACTTGATCAATATTGACTTTCCTCGTAGGATGTAATATATTGAGAGCCAGGACAGGAACCTTTTTGCTCCCCATTTTGTACGTACAGCCTAGCAAATATTAATTGTGAAATAAGTTGTTGTTACATGAAGGCATGTATCAAATATAAATTAAAGCACAGAGATTGCATAAATATTATCAGTTTCTTTTAGAACAAGAGTTAGTTTATTTTCAAAATTTCTATTAATATGGATTTGATAGACCATGAATTAAGGAGCTGACTCATACTTATATTTAAATTCTGTGGCTACTTGTTAATTGCCTTTTATGTTTGAGGCTCTGTTCTTGACCCTGAAGATACAGTGGTAAGCACCATGCATAGTTCTCCATGTAGCTTGCAGCTCTGTGTACAAGATTGACAATAAATAAACAAGTATACCAATAAATACTTCGTATTAATATTCAACTTATGTACATGTTTTGTGGGATATATAAGGATCTAAGTTGCAATATAATGGAATGTTAATTATGAAACAGTTTAGAATTGAGACTGGTTATTTCATGTAAGACTGACCCCAGAATCATGAGGTTCAGTTACTCTGATAAAACTGGTAGAGTTGGGGGAAGGTGAAAAGAGTGTTTAGGGAATACTTATCAAGAACCCACGGTGGCTCACGCCTGTAATCCCAGCACTTTGGGAGGCCAAAGCAGGCAGATCACGAGGTCAGGAGATCGAGACCATCCTGGCTAACATGGCGAAACCCCATCTCTACTAAAAATACAAAAAATTAGCCGGGCGTGGTGGTGGGAGCCTGTAGTCCCAGCTACTGGGGAGGCTGAGGCAGGAGAATGGCGTGAACCCGGGAGGCGGAGCTTGCAGTGAGCCGAGATCGCGCCACTGCACTCCAGCCTGGGCGACAGAGCGAGACTCCGTCTCAAAAAAAAAAAAAAAAAAAACCATCAAAATCAGTATTCTGCCAGGCAAAATTCATTTTTGAAATACATAGTTTCAATTTTAATAACAATTTTATCAGAGTCATAATCGACTAATCTGTGAGAAATTTTTGAATTGACTGTTTAATTACTCAGACGTCTCTAAAAGTCTCAAATACCATACATAAGATGAGAATTCATTTGATGTTTCTGTTTTTTTTGGAGTTACTGGTTTAAGACTCCCAATTCTAAAACCTTCTCTTTTTATTAGGATATCAATGAATATACCATAGAAGGTGAATAGTTATGTTACATTCTGAATATTGTATTTTCTCAGACAATCTAAGACATGAGTATATGGAAAGAAAGCTCAGCAGTCCTGTTTATTGTTGACTACTGACTTGGCAGCATTTATTTTATCATAATGAAGTAGGCTCTCCTAGTTCTGTCATAAAAACACAACTACTTTTAATATTTACAATTCAACTAACATATTGAGGAAGAATGATGGCACACATTTCTGCATGTAAGTGAGAATAGCAGTTAAGATATACACACAAACGGTGCAGTGACTCATGCGTATGGTAATATTTAGAACAAAGGAAGTACGACCTAGAAACCATAAAAATAGAAAATGCATACCAGTCATAATTTCTCTTTAAAAAACAGAATGGAAAAATTTCATTGTCTCTATATAATTTTACCTAGTTTACTTTAATATTTGGCATACAATGTGACATTGAATAGACACATTCAAAATGTTGTAAGATGGACTCACTAAGGAGAAAAGAAATAGGAAAATGGTAGAAAAGTCCTGTATATCTGTAGTTTGTGTTGAAAAGAGACTAAAAGAGTGAACATGAAAATTTTTATCAGAGAATAATAATGAGAAAGTTGGCTAAACTTGAAAAAAGTAGTCCATCTTTGTTGTAAATGCTGTCTATGCTACCCGAGACCCACATTGGGGCTGAGATTGTATATCCCAGCTGCTGCTCTTGACTGACAGTTCTCAGTTTTCAACTCTTCAGAGAGCTTGACTTAGCTGAAGTGAGATATCTAGCCCAAAATCAAGACCCTTTTCAGAGACAGCCTGCATACAATGACTTTTTGATACAGGAGCCTAAAGGCCCAGGCCTCAAACTCGAATCCTGACAACTCTAAGGGGTCATTGTAGCATCAGAGGTCACTTCAGAGTTGACAGAGACCTTGCTGGGACTTCATTGCTTCATCATCTGCACAGTCCAGAATCTTTCTTCTCTCTTCCATGGATGTGGCTTCTGAAAGCACACTCTGATAAACTTAAATGGAAATCTCAGCAGCAAGTCAGCTTCCCTGGAAACACAACCTTGACATTCCCCAACCTGCTGTTGTGAACATATTGTGTAATTAAGTTACTAGTCTCTCCCTAGCCTCGTTCATTTTCCCTTTGCCAATATATCCATGTTCTAAGGTGGGCATAAAACAATTTGATGGTTGTCATAACAAAAATCATATGAGAGTTTGGTTAGATATTTGCAATAAAAACTATGAGGAAGACATCAGAGAAGAAAAGGATATACCACATTGACATTTTATGCATTGGAGGAATCTAGTAGATAACTGATTTTAGTTGGATGAAAGGGGCCTTCTTGTTGTCCTTTGTATTACTTTAATCTGTGTGACATATTGTTCAGCCTTAGTGTAAAATGTATGCTATTAACTTCTCATGAAAGAAAAATTTCCAGATATAGCTCTCGTTATGAGTCTTTCTCCTAGTCTACTTTTAATTTCATAAGTCTTATTAACTTATCCAAACATTTTTTCATTCCTGTTTGTAATACTAGAAGACAAGTAAAGAAATTATATTAGAGATAGAATCTCTTATACTAGACAATTATCTGTATAAAGATATTTTTTCATATGTAGTCAATTGGATGCCTTAATATAGTATCCCTCCCTCACCTATTTGAACTCTTATCATAAAACAGTATTCTTTTATTTTAGCCTTAGTGAATTTTACAGAAATAATAGTTATCTACCAGCTCATTTCCTACTTTTACTGATGAAGATACTTTTTTTTTTTTTTTTTTTTTTTTCCCAGGCTGGAGTGCAGTGGCGCAATCTCGGCTCACTGCAAGCTCCGCCTCCCGGGTTCATGCCATTCTCCTGCCTCAGCCTCTCCGAGTAGCTGGGACTACAGGCGCCCGCCACCACGCCCGGCTAATTTTTTATATTTTTTAGTAGAGACGGGGTTTCACCGTGGTCTCGATCTCCTGACCTCGTGATCTGCCCGCCTCGGCCTCCCAAAGCGCTGGGATTACAAGCGTGAGCCACCGCGCCCGGCCGAAGATACGTTTTGTGAATAAAATAAAATTGGGACTTGCCCTGAGCACTCCTCAACATCTAAGCAGTGCTTTTCCTATGAGAAGGATCATAATTGTGATTTTCTCCCACTTACAGGAAACACTCCTGATATTGATCTGCACACTGGATAATCTTGAACTTAAGTGCAATATCAATTGAGTCTTAGTGATCTTCTCACTTAAAGGCCTTATGCTTTGCCATTTCTTGCGTGTGTTTTTTTTATTTTAAATTTTTTATTTTTGTGGGTACATAGCAGGTGTATATATTTATGACGTACATGAGAAATTTTGATACAGGCATGCAATGCATAATAATCACATCAGGGTAAATGGGGTATCCATTCCTCAAGCATTTATATTTTGTTACAGAAATCCAACTACACTCTTTTATTTATTTTAAAATGTACAATTATTATTGACTATAGTCACCCTGTTGTGCTATCAAATACTGTCTTATTTATGCTTTCTAATTATTATCTTTGTGCCCAGATATTACCCCCCATCTCCACCCACAACCCCTACTACCCTACCTAGTCTCTGGTAACCATCAGTCTGCTCTCTATCACCATGAGGTTGTTTTGATTTTTAGATTTCACAAATAAATGAGAACATGCAGTTTTGTCTTTCTGTGCCTGGCTTATTTCACTTATAATGTCCTCCAGTTCCATCCATGTTGTTGCAAATGACAAGACCTCATTCTTTCTTATGGCTGAATAGTACTCCATTACATGTAAGTACCACATTTGCTTTATCCATACATCTATTGATGAACACTTAGGTTGTTTCCATTATCTGGGCTATTGTGAACATTGCTGCAGCAAACATGGGAGTGCAGATATCTCTTTGAAATCCCGATTTTCTTAATTTTGAGCATATACCCAGCAGTGGTGGCTCTGTTTTTAGTTTGCTGAGGAAACTCCTAAGTGTTCTTCGTGTGGTTGTATATTATCGCAAACAGTGCACCAATGATTCTCTTTTCTCCACATTCTCGCGAGCATTAGTTATTGCCTGTCTTTTGGATATAAGTCATTTTAACTAGGGTGAGATGATATCTCATTGTAGTTTTGATTAGTAATCCTCTGATGCTCAGTAATATTGAAAACCTTGTCATAGGCCTGTTTGCCATTTGTATTTCTACTTTTGAGAAATACCTATTCAAATCTTGTACCCATTTATCATTAAATTATTAAAACTGATCCTATAAAGTTGTTTGAGCTCCTTATGTGTTCTGATTATTAATCCTTGTCAGATGAGTAGTTTACAAATATTTTCTCCCATTCTGTGGGTAGTCTCTTGACTTTATTGATTGTTTTCTTTGATGTGCAGAAGGCTTAGATGCTTTTTATTTTGATATGATCCCATTTTTCCAATTTTACTTAGGTTGCCTGTGCTTTGGGGGCATTAATCAAGAAAATTTTTTTCCAAATCAAAGACCTGGAGCATTTTCCCAATGTTTACTTGTATTAGTTTTATAGTCTGAGGTATTAGATTTAAATCACTAATCCATTTTGATTTTATTTTTATATATGATGAGAGCTAGAGGTCTAGTTTAATTCTTCTGTGTAAGATATACAATTTTTCCCAGCAAAATTTTTTGAAGAGACTGTTCTCCAATGTATATTTTTGGCAACTTTGTCAAAAATGAATTCACTGAAGATGTGTGGATTTATTTCTGTGTTCTCTATTATGTTCCATTGTCTCTGTGTGTCTGTTTTAATGCCAGTACCATGCTGTTTTGTGTAGTATAACTCTGTAGTATACTTTAAGTCTGGTAATGTAATTCCTCCAGTTTTGTTCTTTTTGCTTAGGATAGCTTTGGCTATTCTTGGTCTTTTGTGGTTCATATAAATTTTAGCATTAATTTTTCTATTTCTGTGAAACTAGTCATTGGTATTTTGATAGAGATTGCATTGAATATATACATTGCTTTGGGTAGTATGGACATTTTAACAATATTTGTTCTTCTAATCCATTAACATAAGATACCTTTCCATTTTTTGGTGTCCTCTTTAATTTCTGTCATCAATGTTTTATAGTTTTCATTATAGAGATTTCTCACTTCTTTGGTTAATTCCTAGGTATTTAATTTAGTTTGCAGCTATTATAAATGGGGTTACTATTTTTTTCCAGGTTGTTCACTTTCGGTGTGTAAAAATGCAACTGATTTTTGTTTGTTGATTTTGTAACTTGCAATTTTACTGAATTTTTTCATTAGTTCTAATAGTCTTTTTTTGTGTGGAGACTTTAGATTTCTCTGAATGTAAGATCATATCATCTGCATACAAGGATAATTCTACTTCTTTCTTTCCAATTTGGGTGACTTTTATATCTTTCTCTTGTCTGATTGCTCTAGGTAGGATTTCCAGTACTATGTCAAATATCAGTGGTGAAAGTGGTCATCTTTGTTATGTTACTGATCTTGGAGGAACGGCTTCCAGTTTTTCCCCATCTAGTATGATACTAGCTGTGAGTCTATCATATCTGGCTTTTATTATATTGAGGTATGGTTCTTATACACCAAATTTTTTGCAGGTTTTTATCACAAAGGGATGTTGAATTTTATCAAATGCTTTTTTGGCATCAGTTGAAATGATCATATGGTTTTTGCCCTTCATTCTGTTGATATGATGTTTCATATCAATTGATTTGCATATGTTGAAGCATCCTTGCATCCCTAGGTAAATCCCACTTGGTCATAATGAATAATCTTTTTAATGCATTGTTGAATTGGGTTTGCTAATATTTTCTTGAGAAGTTTTTCATCAGTATTCCTTGGAGATATTGGCCTGTAGTTTCCCTTTTTTAATGTGTCTCTGTCTTGTTTTGGTATCAGGATAACTGGCCTCATAGAAGGAATTCGGAAGTAATCCCTCCACCTCTGTTTTTTGGAATAGTTTAAGTAGGATTGCTATCAGTTCTTCTTTAAATGTTTGGTAGATTTCAGCAGTGAAGTCATTACAACGTAGTGTTTTCTTTACTGGGAGAGATTTATTACAGCTTTTATCTCATTTCTTGTTATTGGCCTATTTGAGTTTGGGATTTCTTCATGGTTCTTTGTAGGTTGTACGTGTCTAGGAATTTATCCATTTCCTTTAGATTTTTCAATGTATTTGCCTGTAGTTGCTCACAGTAGCCACTAATGATTCTTTGAATATATGCAGTATCTGTTGTCATGTCTCCTTTTCCATCTCTGGTTTTTATTTAATTGGGTCTTTTCTCTCTTTTCTTTACAAAAAAACACCTTCTTATTACAATGATATTTTGTTTTGTTTTCTTAAGTTGAAATTCATTTATTCCTTCTCTATTATTTTCTTTCTTTTTTTTTTATTACACTTTACATTCTGGGATACATGTGCAGAACGTGCAGGTTTGTTGCACAGGTATACATGGTGCCATGGTGGTTTGCTGCCTCATTAGGTCGGATTGTACTACGTCTTGAAAAGTTGTTGAAGTTATTATTTTTGATTGGTTCATCATTTAAAGTTTCTACTTAAAGTAAAAGTAGTTTACAAGCCACAGTTACAGCTTATAATATTCTGTGTTTTACTGTATGCTTACTATTACCATTGAGTTTTGTACCTTCAGATGATTTCTTCTTGCTCATTAGCATTTTATTCTTTCACACTGAAGAACTCCCTTTAGCATTTTTTTGTAGGACAGGTCTAGTGAGGAAATCCTTCAGCTTTTGTTTGTTTCTGAAGGTCTTTATTTCTTCTTCAGGCTTGAAGGATATTTTTGCCTGATGTACTATTCATGACGTATGTATATTTTTTCCTTCAGCAATTTAAATATATCATGCCACTTTCTCCTGTTACGTAAGATAACCATGGAAAAGTCTGATACCAGATGTATTGAAGCTCCATTGTATACTACTCGTTTCTTTTTTCCTGCTGCTTTTAGAATACTTTCTTTGTCCTTAACCTTTGGAAGTTGGATTATTAAAGACCTTGAGGTAATTTCTTTTGGGTTAAATCTTCTTGGTGTTTTATTACCTTCTTGTACTTGAATGTTACTATCTTTCTCTAGGTTTTGGAAGTGCTCTGATATTATTCATTTGAATAATCTTTCTACACTTACCTCTTTCGCTACCCCCCTTTAAGACCAATAACACTCATTTACCCTCTTGAGGCTATTTTCTAGATTTTTATGTGTGTTTCATTTTTTTTTTCTCTTTTTGTCTTCTTTGACTCTGTGTTTTCAAATAACCTGTCTTCAAGCTCACTGATTCTTTCTTCTACTTGATCAATTCTGCTGTTAAGAGAATGTAATGAATTCTTCAGTGTGTTAATTGCATTTTTTGCCTCTGGAATTTCTGCTTTTTAAAAAATTATTTCAATCTGTTTGTTAAATTTACCTGATAGAATTCTGAATTCCTTCTCTGTGTTACCTTGAATTTATTTGAGTTTCCTCAAAGCAGCTATTTTGAATTATCTGTCTAAAAAGTTACGTGTCTCTGTTACACCAATTACTCTCTTGTGCCTTATTAGTTCATTGGATGAAGTCATGTTTTACTGAATGATCTTGATGTTTGTAGATATTCATTGGTGTCTGAGCATTGTAGAGTTAGGAATTTATTGTAGTGTTCAGATTCTGGGCTGGTTGTGTTCATCCTTTTTGAGAAAGCTTTCCAGGTATTCAAAGGGACTTGGCGCCTAAGTCCAATAATGCTATGTTTTTTGCAGACTCATAGATATACTACCTTGGTGGCCTTAGATGAGATCTGGAAGAATTGTGTAGATTACCAGGACAGACTCTTGTTCATTTCCCTTTACATTCTCCCAAACAAAGAGTCAGTCTCTCTCTCTCTCTCTCCCTCTCTCTCTCTCTCTCTCTCTCTCCGAAGCCACCTAGAGCTGGGGATGGGGTAACATAAGCACACCTGTGGCCAACACCACTGGGACTGTGCTGGGTCAGACCTGAAGCCCGCACAAAACTGAATCTCACCCAAGACCTGTAGCATAGCACTAAGTCTCACCCAAGGCCTCGTATTTTTGGATAAAAGACTGTAACCACTACCTGCTACCACCTGTGTTTACTATCTGGCTGCCACCTAGGCCCGTACAATTAGCAGGCAGCAAGGCCAGCCAGGTTTACATCATACCCTTCAGATCAGTGAGTTCCCCCAGGACCAAGGCAAGTCCAGAGATGCTGTCTAGGAGCCAGGGATTAGAGTCAAAAAAATCTTAGAAATGTACTTGATATTCTATTCTACTGAAGCTAAGCTGGCACTCAAACCAGAATACAAACTCCTTTCTGTTCTTGCCTCCTCTTTTTGCAGGCAGAAGAGCCTCTCTTTGTGGCCATAGCCACTACTGTCCCACAGAGAGTTTTGCCAGGTCACCACTGTTGTTCACTTAAAGCCAAGGGCTCCCCATTCAGGGCAGTTAGCCCTCCTCTGGCCCATGGCAGGTCCAGGAATACTATCCAAGAGCCTAGGCCTGGACTTAAGGACCCCAAGAGCCTGCTTGTTGCCCTATCCACTGTGTTCACGCTGGTACCTAAGGTGCAAGACAAAGTCCCCTTTACTTTTTCTTTTGCTTCTTTCAAATAGAAGGAGTCTTTCACCATAGCCACCACAGCTGGGAATTTGCTAGGTCACCCCTAAAGCCAGTACATCTCAGAGCCCAAGGCCCATGGCGCAATACCTGGGTATCGCTGATGGTTATTAGGGGTCCAAGGGCTCTTTAGTCAGTAGGTGAGGAATCCTGCTAGGACTTGGTCCTTCCCATCAAGGCATTGGTTTCTCTTTTGTTCCAGGGTGTGTCTTGAAATGTCCGTGACCTTGGGCCTGGAATGGGGGACTCATGACTTTGCCCAGTTCCATATCCTATTGTGGCTGGGCTGCTATTCAAGGTGCAATACAAAATGTTTTTACTCTTTGCTATCCTCTCCTAGAGCAGAAGGAAGTTGTCCCTTTTTTTTTCTTTTTTTTTTTTTGCTTCAGGCTGCACTGCCTGGGGTTGGGGGAGGAATAGCACAAGCACTCCTGTAGCCTCTCTGGCTGGTGGCTTTCTAGGTCACGTGCTACCTCGTCTACTGGCTCTAAGCCCAGGCCAGCACAAGAAGTTGCCTAGGAATTGCAATCCTTACATTCTAGACTGCCTGTCAAGTTTACCTAGGACCCCAGAGCAGTTTGGCCTATGGTCCTGATGCCTGCAGAAACTCAAGTTCCAACCACAGGGGCGGATGATTACCCTCTGGCTGGATCTGGTCCAAATGCTCCCTCAGTGCATGGATACTGGCTGGGCCCAACAAGGCTTTGTTCTCTGCTATGACAGAGCAGCGCTGATTTCAATGTAAAGTCTACTAGTCGTTGTACTCTCCCTCCCTTGAGTGCATAGACTTTCTCTGCACCATACAGTGACTTCTAGAGGACAGGGAAATGGTGGCATTGGTGATTCTGTCCCGTACCCTCTTCAACGCCTCTTTCAGTGATATAAAGTTAAAACCAGGTACTGTAATTGCTCATCTGATTTTTGGTTCTTGTGATGGTGCTATTCTGTGTGCAGATCATTGTTAAAATTTCATGTTTCTGCTGGGAGACAAATGGTGTAGGCTTCTATTCTGCCATCTTGCTCTGCCCTTCAATGTGATTTTTTAATGAACTACAAGAGCCAAATGAGAGCATTTCTTAAATGTGACCTACATTAAAATGTGAGCAAAATTCAATGCAAAACTATAGTTTCTGGTGCATCCTATTCAATTTGGGGAAAGTATATTCAGATATGTCACATTCTCATGAGACCAATTTCTGGATGCAAGACTTTTGAGCATATTCTGTTACTGCAACCACACATACTCTCTCGGATGAACCAAGTTGGTTATTTGTAAAGCACAACAGGATAATACATTACGAGCCAATGCTAAGTAAATAAATTACTCAGTTGTGCATCCTTTTCAAGGATTCATAAACTTAGCCAAAAAAATTGTGTTTCAGTCAGTGTTCTGGACGTTATAGTTATTAGTTGCTAGATCTAAGATTTAAAAAGATACTGTCCTCAAGTCTTGAATTTAATAAAACTAAGAATCAGAACTCAAGAATTAGAACAGCTCTGACAACTCCAGATTCTAGAAAGAAGTTGGTTTCTCTGTCACTGTGGCTTGCTCTTTCTCTAGATTTGACCTGACATAGGATGAGATGAGATGTAAGACAAAGATAGATCCGAGAAGAGTTAGTGTTATTCTTCAGTGAAGAGCATTTATATTTGTCATTATCCTCTTTTATTTGATGTAAAAGGATCATTATCATTTGAGATTAATTGTTATCAATATCAGTGTCCCCAATTCATGGTGCCTCTTTTGAGAAAATATTTTCCATTTTAGTTCTTTTGGTTATATATTGAGAAAAGTCCCCTTCAGAGAAGATGACAAAGATTGAGCATGCAAGATAGAGAATGAAATTGAGGGAACAGCAGAAGTTTGTTAACATTTTTCTAAGAAATGTACAGATTGGAGAACTGCCTTCAACTTGTTCATAATTAACTGCTTTTGTGGGGGTATGCTGTGGTTATCATGCAATTTATTTTCCTTTTCAAAAAGATATCTAATCTGAACAGGTGTTAGAAATTGTCTCTGTTTAAAAGATTTTTATAAAAAAATGAGGTCAAACAAGAAAGGTAACTACTGCATCAATCAAAACTCTATTGTTTACCATCTCCAATTTTCTCTTAGGCGGAAAGAAGAAAATAACTACAAGGTTGATGGATACTTCCAAAGATCCAAATCTCTAACACTTATTTCTCCTGCTTAAAATGCATTAATCTAACAGTGTAAACCTGACCTTGTACAAGCCTTAACTCCTATGTAATATATCCATGTAACGAAACTGCACTTGTACCCTTTAAATTTAAACAAATAGAAAAAAATACAATTTTCAAATAAAATTACTATAACATGGCTTCAGTAGTAGGTTTACAGTTTCTTTAATTTATGTTCAGTTCTAGAATTTCCTTTGCCATTAATCAATACTGCAAAATTGTTCACTTTTACATTCACTGTCTAGGAGCACATTGTATCTTCACGTTTCCCATTTTCTAACTCACTCTACTCTAGAGGCATAATATAATTTGACCTGCAATTCCTAACACAGCTCTTATTTTAGATAGTCTTATCATCAGAGACATAAAGACTGAAACTCTGAGAAATGTTCTAATAATACTCTTTTTTAAAAAATATAGGTACATAGCAGATACACACACACACACACACACACACACACATATATGGGGTACACGAGATATTTTGATACAGGCATACAATGCATAATAATCACACTAGGGTAAATGGGGTATCCATCACTTCAAGCATTTATTATTTCTTTGTGATACAACAATCCATTACACTCTTTTAGTTATTTCTAAATTGACAACAAATCATCATTGACTGCAATCACCCTGTTGCATTATCAATTACCAGGTCTTGTATGTTTTAACTGTATTTATGTACCCATTAACAGTTCCCACTTCCCTCTACCCTACTACACTTCCCAGCCTCTGATAACCATCATTCTACCCTCTATGTCCATGAGTTCATTTGTTTAAATTTTTAGCTCCCACAAATGAACTAGAACTTGCAATATTTGTCTTTCTGTGCCTGGCTTATTTTAGTTAACATAGTGACTTCCAGTTCTATTCATGTTTTTGCAAATGACAGGATCTTGTTCTCTTTTATGGTTGAATAGTACTCTATTGTCTATATGTACCACTTTTTTTAATCCATTCGTCTGTTTAATAGACACTTAGGTTGCTTTTAAATCTTGGCTATTGTGAACAGAGCTCCAGCAAACATAGGAGTGCAGATATCTCTTGAATATACTAATTTCCTCTCTTTGGGGTATATATTCAGCAACAGGATTGCCAAATTATATGGTAGCTTTACTTTTAATTTTTTGAGGAACCTCCAAACTGTTCACCATAATGGTTGTGCTAATTTGCATTCCCACCAACAGTGCGTGAGGGTTCCCTTTTCTCCATATCCTTGCTAGCATTTGTTGTTGCCTGTTTTTGAATATTAACAGGGGTGAGATACCTCATAGTAGTTTTAATCTGCATTTCTCTGATGCTCAATAATATTGAGCACCTTTCAACATATCTAAGTGACATTTGTATGTCTTCTGAGAAATGTGTATTCAAATCTTTTGTCCATTGTTTGACTGGATTGCTAGACTGTTTCCTATAAAGTTGTTTGAACTCCTTATATTTTCTGGTTATTAATCCCTTGTAAAATAGGTAGTTTGCAAATATTTTCTCCCAACCTGTGTGTGGTTTCTTGACTTTGTTGATTGACTTATTTACTGTCCAGAAGCTTTTTACCTTAGTGTGATCCCGTTTGTCCATTTTTTCTTTGGTTGCTTTTGCTTTTGGGGTATTAATAAAAAATCTCTGCCCAGACCAATATCTTGAAGAGTTGTCGCAAAGTTTTCTTTTAGTAATTTCATAGTTTGAGGTCTTAGATTTATGTCTTTAATTTATTTTGATTTGATTTTTATATATGGTGAGAGATAGGGGTCTAGTATCATTCTTCTGTGTATGGATATCTAGTTTCCCCAGTACCATTTATGAAAAAGACTGCCCTTTCCCCAATATATGTTTTTGGCACCTTTATTGAAAATTAGTTCACTGAAAATGTATGGATTTATGATTGTATTCTCTATTCTGTTCCATTGGTCTTTGTGTCTGTTTTTATGCCAATATCATGCTGTTTTGGTTACAATTGCTCTGTAGTATAATTTGAAGTCAAGATATATTATTCCTCCAGTTTAGTTATTTTGCTGAAGGTGGCTTTAGCTATTATGAGTCTTTTGTAAGTCTATATAAATTTTAGGATTATTAATCATAATCTCTTGATGGTTGCACACTCAAAGGAAAGTTTTTCATTGAGGCAACAAAAGGTTCTTTTCTCTCTCTCTCTCTCTCTCTCTTTATATATCTATGTAAAATATATAGATATAAGATATCTATATCTGTATTTATACAGATATAAATATTTTGAGATGTAGTATCACTCTGTTGCCAAGGGCGGAGTACAGTGATATGATTAAGACTCAGTGAAGCCTCAACCTCTTGTGCTCAAGTGATCCTCCTACCTCAGCCTCCCAAGCAGCTAGGCCTATAGGTATGTGCCACCATGCGCAGCTCATTTTTGTATATTTTTTTTTTTTATAGAGATGGCGTTTCACCATATTGCCCAGTCTGGCCTAGAACATTCTTTTTGAGTATGCAGTTAACAATTTTCACTCAAAATTATCTTTCTCTGAATTTAGAAATACAGTCCTGTCTTCTGGCTTTTATTTCTCTTAGAACCTATACTGTATTTGTTCTCCTTATATATACAACATAAAAAAGAACTTTGAAGATCCAGTTGTGCACTTATTATAATCTGGTACCTGTCTATTTGGTGCTGTTTCATTCTTTTTTTATTTTTCCAGACAGAGTTTCGCTCTAGTCACCCAGGCTGGAGTGCAATGGCGCGATCGTGGCTCACTGCAACCTCCGCCTCCTGGGTTTAAGTGATCCTCCTGCCTCAGCATCCCGGGTTCAAGTGATCCTCCTGCCTCAACCTCCTAGGTAGCTGGGATTACAAGTGCCCACCACCACGCCTGGCTAAGTTTTTTTATTTTAAATAAAGATGAGGTTTCACCACGTTGGCCAGGCTGGTCACAAATCCTGACCTTAGGTAATCCACCTACCTCAGCCTCCCAAAGTGCTGGGATTAGAGGCATGAGCCACTGTGCCCAGCCGTAATAGTCTCACAGTAAAGAAAAGTCTAGGACCTGATGGCTTCACTGCTGAATTCTACTAAGAAGAACTAATACCAATCCTACTGAAACTATTGTGAAAAGTTGAGAAGGAAAGAATACTTCTATACTTATTCAATGATTCCATTATTACCCTGATACCAAACCCAGAAAATGACACACACACACACACACACAAAAAAAAAAAAAAAAACTACAGACCAGTATATCTGATGACTATTGATGCAAAAATCCTCAGCATAATATTAGCAAACCAAATTCAACAATACATTAGAAAAATCATTCATCATGACAAACTGAGATTTATCCCTGAGATGCAGGAATGATTCAACTTATGCAAATCAATTAATGTGATACATCATATCAACAGAATAAAGAATAAAAATCATAGGATCATTTCAACTGATGCTGAAAAAGGATTTGATAAAATTCAGCATCCTTTCATGATAAAATTCTTCAAAGAACTGCGGATGGAATAAACTACCTTAACATAATAAAAGTCATTTATGACAGAACCACGCTAGTATGTTGAATGGGGCAAAACTCAAAGCCTTTCTTCTGAGTTCTAGTACATGACAAAGATGCCCATTGTCACCACTCTTTTTCAGCATAGTATTAGAAATCCAATGAAGAGCAAACAGGCAGGAGAAGGATACAAAATGCATCCAAATTGGAGGGGAAGAAGTCAAATTATCCTTGTTTGCAGATAATCTGATTATGTGTTTGGAAAACCTAAAGACTCTACAGGAAAATTATTAGAACTGGTAAACAAATTCTGAGACATTGCAGGATACAAAACCACCATAAAAAATCAGTAGAATATCTATATGCCAAAAGTGAACACTCTGAAAAGGAAATTCAAAAACTAATCCCATTTACAATAGCCACATCTAAAATTAAACACGTAGCAATTAACTGAGTCAAAGAAGTGAAAGATCCCTATAATGAAAACTCTAAAACACTCATTAAAAACATTGAAGAGGACACCAAAAAGGAGGAAAGATATTTTATGCTCATGGATTGGAAGAATCAATGTTTTTAAAATGTCTATACTACCCAAGGCAATTTACGGATTCAATGCAATCTCTGTCAAAAATACCAATCACTTGCTTCATAGAAATAGAAGGAAATCCTACAGTTTATATGAACCACAAAAGACCCAGAATAGCCAAAGCTATCCTGAGCAAAACACAAAACTGGAGAAATTACAATACCTGAATTCAAATTATACTATATAGCTATAGTAACCAAAACAGCATGGTACTGGCATAAAAACAGACACAACCAATAGAACAGAAGAAAGCACCCCAAAAGAAATCCATACATCTACAGTTAACTCATTTTCAACAACAGTGCCAAGAACATACACTGGGGAAAAGGTAGTCTGTTCACTAAATGGTGCTGGGAAAAGTGGATATCCATTTGCCAAAGAATGAAACTAGACCCCTGTCTCTCACCACATACAAAAATCAAATTAAAATTGATTAAAGACTTAAATCTAGGACTTCAAACCATGAAACTTCTACAAGAAAAAGTTGGGAAAAATCTCTAGAATATCAGTCTGGGCAAATATTTCTTGAGTAATACCCCACAAGCACAGGCAACCAAAGCAAAAATGGACAAATGAGATCGCAAGTTAGAAAGCTTCTGAACAGCAAAGGATACCATCAACAAAGCGAAGAGACCACTCACAGAATGGAAAAAAATATTTGCAAACTACCCGTCTGACAAGGGATTAATCAGCACAATATATAAGGAGCTCAAACAACTTTATAGGAAACAATCTAATAATCCAGTCAAACAATGGGCAAAAGATTTGAATAAACATTTCTCAAAAGAAGACATACAAATGGCCAACAGGAATATAAAAGGGTGCTGAATATCACTGAGCATCAGAGAATTACAAATCAAAACTACAATGAAATATCATCTTACCCCAGGTAAAATGGCTTATATCCAAAAGACAGGCAAAAACATACATTGTTGGTGGGCAATGCAAATTAGTACAACCACTATGGGGAATAGTTTGGAGGTTACTCAAAAAACTAAAAATAGAGCTACCATAAGATCCAGCAATCCCACTGCTGGGTATATACCCAAAAGAAAGGTAATCAGTATATCAAAGAGATATCTGCCCTCCCATGTCTGTTGCAGAACCGTTTACAATAGCTAAGATTTAGAAGCAACCTTAGTGTCAATGGATGAATGGATAAGGAAAATGTAGTACATATACACAATGGAGTACAATTCAGCCACAAAAAGAATGAGACACAGTCATTCTGAACAATGTAGATGGAACTGTAGATCATTATGTTAAGTGAAATAAGCCAGGCACAGAAAGACGAACATTGAATGTTCTCACTTATGTGTAGTATCTGAAATTTAAAACAATTGAACCCATGGAGATAGAAAGTAGAAGTATGGTAACCAGAGTCTGGCAATGGTAGTAGGGGGCTATAGGAGGGAATTGGGAATGGTTAGTGGGCACACAAAATAGAAAGAATGAATAAGACCTACTCTTTGATAGCACAACAGGGTGACTACAGTCAACAATAATTTAATTGTACATTTTAAATTTCTTAAAAAGTGTAATAAGGTTGCTTGTAACTCAAAAGACAAGTACTTGAGGGGATTTATACCCCATTTTCCATGATGTGCTTATTTCACAATGCATGCCTGTATCAAAACATCTCATGTACCCCATAAATATATACATCTGCTATGTACACACAACAATTAAAAATAAAAATAAATTTTTTAAATGGTCCTGAGAAAACTGGATCATTATATCCAGCAAAAAAAAAAAAAAAAATGAAACTGGACCTGTATGTCTCAGCATATACAAAAGTCAACTCAAGATGGATTGAAAACTTAAATGTAAGCTAGAAACCATAAAACTGCTTGAAAAATAGGAAAACTCTTCAGGACACAGGTCTAGGCAAAGATGTTAAGACCTCAAAAGTACAGACAACCATGCCTGTAATCCCAGCACTTTGGTAGGCCAACGTGGATGGATCATGAGGTCAGGAGTTCGAGACCAGCCTGGTCAAAATGGTGAAACCCCGTCTCTACTAAAAATACAGCAACAACAACAACAACAACAAAAAGCCGGGCACGGAGGCAGGTGCCTGTAATCTCAGCTACTCAGGAGGCTGAGCCAGGAGAATCACTTAAACTCGGGCAGCAGAGGTTGCAGTGCGCCGAGATCATACCATTGCATTCTAGCCTGGGCGACAGAGTGAGACTCCTCCTCAAAAAAAAAAAAAGGCAAGATAAAGAAACAACAACAACAAATAACAGACAAAACAAAAAATAGAATCAGACTATATTAAACTAAAATACTTCTGCATGGCAAAAGAAACACTTAATAAAGTGAAAAGACATCCTGTTGAATCAGAAAAAATTATTTGCAAATTATTTCTCTAATAGGGACTAATATTCAGAATATACAAGAAATTCAAACATCTCAGTAGTAAAAACAAAAGAAAATAACAAAATAATCCCATTAAGAAATGAGCAAAGGACACGAATACATAGTTTTCAAAAGTAGACATGCAAATGGCCAACAGTTATATAAAAAATGCTTAACATCACTAATCAGGGAAATGCCAATCAAACCCACAATGGCTATCATCTCACCTTGGTTAGAATGGTTGTTATTAATAAGACAGAAAATAACAGATGCTTAAAGATGTAGAGAAAGGGTAACTCACATGTGTATCATGACCCTATTCATAGAAGTGAAGATATGGAATCAATCTAAGTGCCCACGAATAGATGAATGGATACATATGTGGCATATATATACACAAGAGAATACTATTGGGCCATAAAAGGAATAAAATTATGTCATTTATAGCAACATGTGTACACTGGAGGTCATTATGTTAAGTGAAATACTCCAGGCACAGAAAGACAAATAAGTGTTCTCACTTACATGTGGGAGCTAAAAAGCTTGATCTCATGGATGTAGACAATCAAATGATAAATACCAGAGACTGGGAAGGATGGGTGTGGGAAAGGAGAAAATGAAGAGAGGTTGGTTATAGGTACAAATGTACACAGTTAAATAGAATAAACAGATTCAATTTCTATTTTTGTATTTGATCTTTATTTTTATTTTTTAAATTTTATTTTAAGTTCAGGATTACATGTGCAGGTTTATTACATAGGAAAATGTGTGTCATGGGGGTTTGCTGTGCAGATTATTTCATCATCCAGGTATTAAGTCTAGTAAGCATTAGTTATTTTTCCTGATCCTCTCCCTCCTCTCAGCTTCCACCCTTTGATAGGTCCAAGTGTGTGTTGTTACCCTGTATGTGTCCATGTGTTCTCATTATTTAGCTCCCACTTATAAGTGAAAATATGTGGTATTTGGTTTTCTGTTCCTGCATTAGTTTGCTAAGGATAATGGCCTCCACCTCCATCTATGCCCCTACAAAGGACACAATCTTGTGTTTTTTTAATGGCTGCATAGTATTCCATGGTGTATATGTACCACATTTTTTTTATCCAGTGTATCATTGATAGGTACTTAGGTTGATTCCATGTCTTTGCTATTGTGAATAGTACTGCAATGAACATATGTGTGCCTATAGCACACATATATAGTATATACACATATAGCACATATATATATATCTATAGCAACAATATTATGCATATTTCAAAGTAACCAGAAAACAGGTCTTGAAATGATACCAACACATTAAAATGATAAACAGTAAGGTGATGAATGCCTTAAATACCCTGACTTGATGATTACTCATTCTATACATGTAATATACACTGACAGGTACCCCATAATTATGTAAATATGTATATATCAATAAAAGGGCAAATATTAAACATAACTATATTAGCATTATAGTATTTAAATTGTGTATTGTTTTGAACAACTTTAACTCTGAAAATGCCCCAGATCCATGCAACATAGGATGCAGAAATATGGATGGAGGTAATTTACAGAGGCAGTTCTTGATTAGAGGATGATCAAATTAAATTACTGAGTTTAATTTATAACTCAGTATAAATTAAAACTACTTTGGATTCATGTGCCTAAACTAGCCTCCAAAAAGAGGGGCTGTTCTGGTGTTTGGTGAGAGTCTGATTCCTGGCTTCTGGATACCTGCCTTCTAGCTATATCAGAGAGGGAGAGTAACAGAGAGAGTGCATTCTTTTTCATGTCTTATCTCTTCTTATAAGAGCACTAATTCTATCATGAGGGCTTAAAACTTGTTACCCAATCACCTCCCCAGGACCATATCTAAATATCATTTTATTGGACATTAGGGATTAATATATGAATTTGGGAGGGGACATAAACGTTCAGTCTATAGCACTTGAACATTTGGATACCATTTTGTCTTATTTTATATAATTTGTCCTAAAACTATCTAAGTCTAAAATAGTATAGCTTCACGAAGTAATTTGTTTTTGATTCACTCCTTTTATGTGATATTTAAAATTACCTCCTAATTTCCCAACTGGAGGAGATTTTGTCATTAATTACCTTGACCTTCTACAGAAAGATATTTATCTTTCTGTACTTGTTTTCTCATTAAAATGGACAGAATAGTCCCATTTAGTGTAAGCTAAATAGTCTTGTACACTATTTTTAAAAATTACTTAGCAGTGTGATTTACTATCCAATAAATTATTTACCAATATACTCCCATAAGAAAATAATTTTAGAGATATTTTGTGGCAAGCGCATTTCTGCACATCCTTTGTTGATTATGCTTAGTGATGGTGAATCCAGTACAATTTTGAGTCCTTTCTCTACTTGTATAAAAAGGAAAAACCAAATTTCCCAATTCTTAAAATAACTCAATGTAAATTAAAACTACACAAGGCAAACCATTTAGGCACTTTTTATAGTACTCTATGCTTTAGAATCAGGCCTACCTAAGGTGAAAGGCCATGTTTTATTTTTTATAAATATATAATGATTGTACATACTTCTGGGGTACCTATGATGTTTTAATATATGCATATAACATGTAATGATAAAATCATATTAATTAGGATATCTATACCCCAAATATTTATTATTCTTTGTGCTGCGAACACTCCAAATCTTTTTACTGGTACCCTTATTTAGTATTTTTGTCAAGCATCAATTTACAGAACATTTTTTTCTACAGTGTCAATATCAGATAAGGTATTTCATTACCTAATTATTAGTAGCTTATTTTTGAATACGTCAAACGCTCTCAGATAATACAAATTTTTACAAATAACCTAAGCACTACAAAATTATGGAGAAATACAATATGTGGCAACTTGCTTTAAAATTAATATTGCCAACATAAAATAGAACAGCAGAACCATGATAAGCTTTGAAGAAACTATGGAATAACAATCATTACCTCTACAAAGTGTTCAGAAAATGGTACACAGACCAGAAAGAGCTTCCTATAAAATATGTGTCCAGGTTTGCAAGAACCCAGTGCAACATTGAAACATGGGAAGTTTATATATTAAGGAGATTATAGATAACAAGTGTTTAAAATTATCTTAATGATCTCACTGAGTTGTTAATAAGATTAGTATTGAGGTCTTCAATTAACAGTTCTTTTTGCTTTGATATAGTCTGCCTGGTGAAACTTACAGTTAAGTTGCTAAAAGTACACACATTTTAAAAGCTCCTGAGCCATGTTTTTAGATGATTAAAAATAAATGGATTGGTAAAATATTGATAAGACCTTTTGGCTCACAAATAGAACTATTTCCCCTATGTATGCTATTCTACCAACTCATGGAAAGCTTTCCAGTATTTTCAGGATTCCTCAGAGGAAATAGCTTTGAGAAAGAGAAAATTTTGAGAATGCTTTTAACCCACACATATTTTTCACAACTGAAATTGATCGTCAAAGTTTTTGTAAGTGTTTTTTTAAATCAAGGTATTTCTGTAGTTCTGTCTGTTAAATATGTCCCTCTCTGTTGTCTACTTTTAAAAAAATCATTCCTACCTCAGTAGAAAATTAATAAGATTCATGTGTTGCAAACTATTTTTTTGTTTTTCTATTTTCTTCAGTCTCTCCTATTAGAATTATAATATGCCTCCATTAAAAAAATAAATTTGGCTATACTTGGCTATCTTCACATCTAAACACATAATCACACACAATGTTATAAAATTTTTCTGTGTAGGAGTATGGCATCAAAAATTCTAAAAATTCTTCAGGTTTTTTTCCAAATATAAGATCATGTTATCTGCAAAAAGGGTAATTTGTCTTCTTCCTTTCCAATTCAGATGCACTTTATTTGTGTCTCTTGTCTGACTGTTCTAGCTAGGATTTCCAGTAGTATGTTGAATAATAGTGGTGAAAGTGGGTATCCTTGTCATGTTCCAGATCTTAAAGAAAAGGTTTTCAGTTTTTCCCCATTCTGTTTAATACTAGCTGTAGGTCTGTCATGTATGGCTTTCATTGTATCAAGATATGTTCCTTCTATACGTAGTTTTTTTGAGGGTTTTTATCATGAAGCAACATTGAATTTTAACAAATGCTTTTTCAGCATCGATCGAAATCATCATATGGTTTTTGTCTTTCTGTTGATATGATGAATCACATTGATTGATTTGCATATGTTGAACCATCTTTGCGTCCATGGGATATATCTCACTTTGCCATGGCAAATGATCTGTTTAACGTGTTTTTGAGTTTGGTTTGCTGGTATTTTGTTGAAGACTTTTGCTTCGAAGTTCATGAGGAATATTGACCTGTAGTTTTCTTTCTTTTTTTTTTGAGGTGTCTGTCTGATTTTGGCATAAGGAAGATACCGGCTTTGTAAAATGAGTTTAGAAGTATTTCCTCCTCCTCTGCTTTTTGGAATAGAGTAGAATTGCTATTAGATCATCTTTAAGTATTTAGTAAAATACAGCAGTGAAGCCATCTGTCAGAATTTTCTGGCGTTGTTATTTATGAGAGTAACTTTGCTAATGCATCCACCTGGTCATTTTCTCCAGCTGTGTGTTGATTTCTCCTCTGAGAATTTTGAGGGATCTTGTATAGAACAATGAATATCAAAGCTGGCTCCAAATTTTTTTTTCCTAACTGAGGTATTGTTCTTCCTAAGCACTTTAACTCTCGCTGTTAAACTTTTACCTACTAGTTGTACTAGGCTTCCAAATACTTCATACCAAAATGTTTGAAAACTAAAGTATAGGATGTATATTGTTGTATGACTCACCTGCTCATGTTTTAGAATACAAGCAGCAGGATCTGTTATCACTGTTATTATATAATTAATTTGAGAAATATGTTTTATCAATAATTAGTGTAGCTTAAATATTAATATGTAGATATCACTATATACCTAATTTTAGATTAAATATGAGAATCTTATTTCATTTTTTACATTCATGATATAGCTTGCAAATACTAATTACGAATTAAGTATATAACAGGGTCTATGAAAAGTGCTATATAATGTGGCTAGGATATTTTCTAATATATAGCACTGTCAATATTGAATTGTTAAAGATAATATATGTTAGTTATCTGCCTAGCTTAGGTTAGTATCTAATGTAGGCTGTTTAGAATTCATATAAAATCTTAGTGTAACTCTTATCTATACATTTTAACATACATTAAGTACATTGGATTAGTGTCAAATCACTTGTTCCTTTCTCATTTCTTTTCTCTTCTTCTCCCTTCAGTCATTAGACAGACATTTATCAAGTGCCTTTTATTTATTTACATAGAAAGTAGCTAACATACAGTAAAAAATGAGACTATGTTGAATGTTAATTGTCTGAATTTAAAACACAAATTCCTTACAATACATGCATAGGCTGGTTAACATGTAAACAGAAAAAAATACTATTTTGCGAGGGGTTTCTTATCTTAAAATTATATTATTTATATTCCAGAAAATAAGAGGATGGGGAGTTTGGAAAGTGTTATCTTCAACTAAAAATCATATAATCATCATCACGTCTAAGTGTTGTTGATTGCTTACTATTTAATAGGAAGCAGGTTAAATTGAGTTAAATCATTAACATGTGTATTTTTATTAAATGCTCATGACAACTCTGGGAGGCACATACTATAATACTCTTTGTTTTACCAGTGAAGAAATGGAGGGTGTCTTAGTCTGCTTGTGTTGCTATAAATACCTGCGTCTGTATAATTTATAAAGGAAAGAGGTTTATTTTGTGCAAAGTCCTGCAGGTTGTACAAGAAGCATGGTGTTAGCATATGCTTCTGATAAAAGACTCTGGCTGCTTCCACTCATAGCAAAAGGGGAAGGGGAGCTGGCCTGTGCAGATCACGTGGCAAGAGGGGAAGCAACAGGGAGAGGAAATGCCAGGATCTTTCAACAACCAGTTCTCATGGAAACTAAGAGCTAAAAGTCAGTCTTGTGAGAATGGCACCAAGCCATTCTATAAGGGATCTGTCCCCACAATCCAAACACTTCTCACAAGGCCCCACCTGCAAAACTAGGGATCAAATTTCAGCATGATACTTGGCTGAGCCAAACAAGTCATATCCAAACCATAGAAGAGGGAAAGATAGGAATGCCTTCCTGTATGAAACTGAAAAATATTCTTTTTTATGTATGTACACTTTTTCTTTACCCATTCATCCTTTTATGGACGTTTAGGTTGTTTCCCTATCTTTGCTATTGTAAATAACATTGCCTTAAACTTGGGAGTGCAGCTATCTCTTTTAGATCCTTATTTCCATTCTTTTGGATATATATATACCTAGAGGTGGGATTGCTGGATTATATGATAATACAATTTTTAATTTTTTTGAGAAATTTTATAATGTTTTCATAGCAGTTGTACCATTTTACATTCCCACCAATAGTGCACCAGGGTTCCAACTTTTCCACATCTGTGTTAACATTTGCTTTTTTGATGATAACCACTTTAACAAATGTGAGGTAATATCTCATTGTGGATTTAATTTGCATTTCCCCAATAATTAATAATGTTAAGTATCTTTTCATACACATATTGACAATTTGCATCCTGCCATATATGACAGCATGGATGAAATTGGAAGACATTATGCTAAGTGGAATAAGCCAGTCACAGAAGGACAAATACTGCATGATTCCACTTGCATGAAGTATATAAAATAGAAACTCGTAGAAAAAATAATAGAATATAGCTGCCAGGGGATAGGGAGAGGAGAAAATGGGAAGTTGCTGTTCCAAGGGTATAATGTTTCAGTTATACAAAGTGAGTAATTTCTAGAGATCTGCTGTACAACTTGTCGCTAACAGTACTGTATTGTACACTTAACTTTTTTCTAGGAAGGTAAATCTAACGTTAAATGTTCTTTTCATCAAAAAATGAAACTGAAGATATATAATTGAGTACCTTGCCTTGTTTTCTACATCATGTAAGGGAGGAGACATAGTGACTATTTAGTCAGTCTGAGACGAGGGTGTATGTTTTTTTGTTTGTTTGTTTGTTTGTTTGTTTGTTTTTTGAGACAGAGTCTCGCTGTTGCCCAGGCTGGAGTGCAGTGGCGCGATCTCGGCTCACTGCAGGCTCCGCCCCCCGAGGTTCACGACATTCATTCTCCTGCCTCAGCCTCCGGAGTAGCTGGGACTACAGGCGCCCGCCACCTCGCCCGGCTAATTTTTTGTATTTTTAGTAGAGACGGGGTTCCACCGTGTTAGCCAGGATGGTCTCGATCTCCTGACCTTGTGATCCGCCCGCCTCGGCCTCCCAGAGTGCTGGGATTACAGGCGTGAGCCACGGCGCCCTTCCAGCCAGGGTGTATGTTTTTGAGACCGCATTGTACTGCTTCAAGTTTGGGTTAATGAAGAAACTTATACTTCCTCATACATTTATTTAAGTGCATTTCAGTCTGTCTGAATTGTTTCTTTGATGCTCTGCTGCTTATACTTTTAAAGGAAATATGTTTTGCCTACCCTTAGGAGACACATATGTCTAACATTGTAACTACCGCTTGGTTGTTTTATCATAAAATTTCTTCAAATACCTCTGCCACTGCCCCTATAAGATTTGTAATTAAATAAAACATTTAGCTTTGAAAAAAATTGGTTATTACTGCACAATTTTTAAAGGGACATATTCCCAATTATTTAGGTAATCCCTGTTTTCTTTATGATCAGAGCACATCATCTTGGCTGGAGATCAGCTTTTTCTTTTCATCAAAGGAAGATAAATTTTTACCAAAAATATCACAAATTACATTTTGTTTTTCTAAAGTATGTGCGGTTTTGACCCTTTAAAATTTGATAGTTGATTCTTTTTAGCTTCTAGATTTTATATGGAAAAATCTCTTCTGTCTTACCCCTCTCTTTTCTATGTTCTCATATACTCTTATTTTTTCTTTACATTCAGAAAATAATTCTTGGTACCAGTATCATGCTGTTTTTGTTACCGTAGCCTTGTAGTATAGTTTGAAGTCAGGTAGCATGATGCCTCCAGCTTTGTCCTTTTCGGTTAGGATTGTCTTGGCAATGCGGGCTCTTTTTTGGTTCCATATGAACTTTAAAGTAGTTTTTTCCAATTCTGTGAAGAAAGTTATTGGTAGCTTGATGGGGATGGCATTGAATCTATAAATTACTTTGGGCAGTATGGCCATTTTCACGATATTGATTCTTCCTATCCAGGAGCGTGGAATGTTCTTCCATTTGTTTGTGTCCTCTTCTATTTTGTTGAGCAGTGGTTTGTAGTTATCCTTGAAGAGGTCCTTCACATCCCTTATAAGTTGGATTCCTAGGTATTTTATTCTCTTTGAAGCAATTGTGAATGGGAATTCACTCATGATTTGGCTTTCTGTTTGTCTGTTATTGGTGTATAAGAATGTTTGTGATTTTTGCACATTGATTTTGTATCCTGAGACTTTGCTGAAGTTGCTTATCAGCTTAAGGAGATTTTGGGCTGAGACAATGGGGTTTTCTAAATATACAATCATGTCATCTGCAAACAGGGACTATTTGACTTCCTCTTTTCTTAATTGAATACCCTTTATTTCTTTCTTCTGACTGACTGCCCTGACCAGAACTTCCAGCACTATGTTGAATAGGAGTGGTGAGAGAGGGCATCCCTGCCTTGTGCCAGTTTTCAAAGGGAATGCTTCCAGTTTTTGCCCATTCAGTATGATATTCGCTGTGGGTTTGTCATAAATAGCTCTTATTATTTTGAGATACGTCCCATCAATACCTAGTTTATTGAGAGTTTTTAGCATGAAGGGTTGTTGAATTTTGTCAAAGGCCTTTTCTGCGTCTATTGAGATAATCATGTGTTTTTTGTCTTTGGTTCTGTTTATATGCTGGAGTACATTTATTGATTTGCGTATGTTGAACCAGCCTTGCATCCCAGGGATGAAGCCAACTTAATCATGGTGGATAAGTTTTTGATGTGCTGCTGGATTCGGTTTGCCAGTATTTTATTGAGGATTTTTGCATCGATGTTCATCAGGGATATTGGTCTAAAATTCTCTTTTTTTTTGTTGTGTCTCTGCCAGGCTTTGGTATCAGGATGATGCCGTCCTCATAAAATGAGTTAGGGAGGATTCCCTCTTTTTCTATTGATTGGAATAGTTTCAGAAGGAATGGTACCAGCTCTTCTGGTAGAATTTGGCTGTGAATCCGTCTGATACTGGACTTTTTTTGGTTGGTAGTCTATTAATTATTGCCTCGGTTTCAGGGACTGTTATTACTCTATTCAGGGATGCAACTTCTTCCTGGTTTAGTCTTGGGAGGTGTATGTGTCCAGGAATTTATCCATTTCTTCTAGATTTTCTAGTTTATTTGTGTAGAGGTGTTTATAGTATTCTCTGATGGTAGTTTGTATTTCTGTGGGATCAGTGGTGATATCCCCTTTATCATTTTTTATTTTGTCTATTTGATTCTTCTCTCTTTTCTTCTTTATTAGTTTTGCTAGCGGTCTATCAATTTTGTTGATCTTTTCAAAAAACCAGCTCCTGGATTCACTGATTTTTCGAAGGGGATTTTGTGTCTCTATCTCCTTCAGTTCTGTTCTGATCTTAGTTATTTCTTGCCTTCTGCTAGCTTTTGAATGTGTTTGCTCTTGCTTCTCTAGTTATTTTAATTGTGATGTTAGGGTGTAAATAGACCAATGGAACAGAACAGAGCCCTCAGGAATAATGCCACACATCTACAACCATCTGATCTTTGACAAACCTGACAAAAACAAGAAATGGGGAAAGGATTCCCTATTGAATAAATGGTGCTGGGAAAACTGGCTAGCCATATGTAGAAAGCTGAAACTGGATCCCTTCCTTACACCTTATACAAAAATTAATTCAAGATGGATTAAAGACTTAAATGTTAGACCTAAACCATAAAAACCCCAGAAGAAAACCTAGGCAATACCGTTCATGACATAGGCGTGGGCAAGGACTTCATGACTAAAACACCAAAAGCAATGGCGACAAAAGCCAAAATAGACAAATGGGATCTAATTAAATTAAAGAGCTTCTGCACAGCAAAAGAAGCTACCATCAGAGTGAACAGGCAATCTATAGAATGGGAGAAAATTTTTACAATCTACCCATCTAACAAAGGGTTAATATCCAGAATCTACAAAGAACTTAAACAAATTTACAAGAAAAAATCGAACAACCCCATGAAAAAGTGGGCAAAGCATATGAACAGACACTTATCAAAAGAAGATATTTATGCAGACAACAGACACATGAAAAAATGCTGATCATCACTGGCCATCAGAGAAATGCAAATCAAAACCACAATGAGATACCATCTCACACCAGTTAGAGTGGCGATCATTAAAACGTCAGGAAACAACAGGTGCTGGAGAGGTTGTGGAAAAATAGGAACACTTTTACACTGTTGGTGGAACTGTAAACTAGCTCAACCATTGTGGAAGACAGTGTGGTGATTCCTCAAGGATCTAGAACTAGAAATACTATTTGACCCAGCCATCCCATTACTGGATGTATACTCAAAGGAATATAAATCATGCTGCTATAAAGACACATGCACACGTATGTTTATTGTGGCACTGTTCACAATGGCAAAGACTTGGAATCAACCCTAATGTCCAGCAATGATAGACTGGATTAAGAAAATGTGGCACATATACACCATGGAATACTATGCAGCCATAAAAAATGATGAGTTCGTGTCCTTTGTAGGGACATGGATGAGGCTGGAAACCATCATAGTCAGCAAACTTTCGCAAGGGCAGAAAACCAAACACTGCATGTTCTCACTCGCTGGTGGGAATTGAACAATGAGAACACTTGGACACAGGGTGGGGAACATCACACACCGGGGCCTGTCATGGGGTGGGG